>NW_026779489.1:0-98000 GCF_030144855.1 Hypanus sabinus | reverse complement strand
TCAAAATACAAAAGAAAGCAAATAAAATTTGTTGAGAGGAAAAATAAATGGCTAATAATAGAGAAAATACCATTTTTTCAGACATATGAAGAATAAAAGGAATGCAAGAGTGGGTATCAGAAAGCTGGAAAATGACGCGGAAGAAGCAGTAATGGGGGGAAAAGAAAAGGGACGAACTGAATGAATATTTCGCTCTGTGGAAGATTCCAGCATAATGGCACCGAGAAACATGTGTCAGGGGGCATCAGTGAGAGTGGATATTATGGCTCTGGAGAAGGTGCCCGAGAAGCTGAAAGCTCTGAAGCTGTATGTCAACGGGACCAGTTGGACTACACCCCTGGGTTCTAGAAGTGGGAACTGAAGATTCTCGAGGCAATAATAGTACTCCTTCACGTATCATTACATTCCAGAATGGATGCTGATGGTTGGAAAATTGGGATTGCCACTCCACTCTGAAAGAAGGAAGGGAGGCTAAAGAAAAGAAAATATAAGAAAGGTAGCCTGACTTCAACGAGTTCAAAAACTCAAAAGATTAAAACACATTTAAGATCAAAGACAGTTGAGGAGAATGGGAGAAGATTTGTCAAATAGATCATCGTGTGGTACGGTGATGCACATTGGAAGGAAGGATACGGTGGGATACAAAGATTTGGGCACCGATGCTCAAAATTTCTGTTACTGTCAACAGCTAAGCGAGTAAAAGATGACCTGATTTCCAAAAGGCATAAAGTTAAAGATGACACATTTCTTTAATATTTTAAGCAAGATTACTTTTTTTTATTTCCATCTTTTACAGTTTCAAAATAAGAAAAAAAGGAAAAGGGGCCGAAGCAAAAGTTTGTGCCACCTGCATGGTCAGTACTTAGTAACACCCCTTTGGCAAGTATCACAGCTTGTAAAGGCTTTCTGTAGCCAGCTAAGAGTCTTTCAATTTTTGTTCGGAGGATATGCGTCCATTCTTCCTTGCAAAAGTCTTCTCGTTCTGTGAGATTCTTGGGCCATCTTGCATGCACTGCTCTTTTGAGGTCTGTCCACAGATTGTTGATGATGTTTAAGTCGGGGGATTGTGAGGGCCATGGCAAAATCTTCAGCTTGTGCCTCTTGAGATAGTCCTTTGTAGATTTTGAACTGTGTTTAGGATCATTATCCTGTTGTCGAAGCCATCCACTTTTCATCTCCAGCTTTCTTACAGATGGTGTGATGTTTGCTTCCAGAATTTGTTGGTATTTAATTGAATTTATTCTTCCTCTACCAGCGAGTTGTCCCTGTGCCACTGGCTGCAAGACAAGCCCAAAGTATGATCGATCCACCCCCGTGCTTAACAGTTGGAGAGGTGTTCTTTTCATGAAATTCTGCACCCTTTTTTCTCCAAACATACCTTTGTTCTTTGCGGCCAAAAAGTTCTATTTTAACTTTAACACTCCACAGGACTTGTTTCCAAAACGCATCAGGCTTGTTATAAATGTTAACACGAAGTATACTGCAGATGCAGATTTTGTTATAAATGTTCCTTTACAAACTTCTGACACTGTATTTTGTGGTAAGGACGCAGGATAGGTTTTCTTCTGTTAACTCATATTTGAGGAGCTGTCGCTGAACAGTAGAACAGCTCACGACCACTCCAGTCTACTGAATCTTCCTGAAGGTCTTTTGCAGTCAAACGGGGGCTTCGATTTGCCTTTCTAGCAATCCTAAGAGCAGTTCTCTCGGAAAGTTTTCTTGGTCTTCCAGACGTCAACTTGACCTCCACCGTTACTGTTAACAGCCATTTCTTAATTACATTGCGAACTGAGGAAACGTCTAACTGAAAACGCTTTACTATCTTCTTATAGCCTTCTCCTGCTTTGTGGGCATCATGTATTTAATTTTCAGAGTGCTAGGCAGCTGCTTAGTGCTGCAAATGGCTGCTGATTGTTGGGACAAGGTTTGGGGAGTCAGGGTATTTATAAAGCTTTGAAATCTGCATCACTGGGCCTTTTCTAACGATGACCGTGGACAAGCCATAGCCCTAACAAGCTAATTAAGATCTGAGACCATGGTAAAAGTTATCTGAGAGCTCAAATCTCTTGGGGTGCCCAAACTTTGTACGGTGCTCCTTTCATGTATTCCACTCTAAAAATATACAAAAACAAAAGTGATGCACAATCTTGCTTAAACCTTTGAAAAGAATGTTTCATTTTTCACTTTATGTCTTTTGGAGATCACTTCATCGTCTACTTCCTTAATATTCACAGTAATAGAAATTTTGACCAGCGGTGGACACACTTTGGCATGCCACTGTAAAAAAGTCTCCGAATCAGGATAGTTTTCAGAAATCAGAGATGCAAAGAGACCTTGTGCAATGTTTACTAAATGTTTACTTCTAGGCCTAGTCAGTGGTAAAGGAAAGCAAATGCAATTTTCACATTCAGTTCAGGAGGAGTAGAATATAAAAGCAACACCGTAATGTTGACATATGTCCATCATTATAAACCTGATTCTGATTCTGACCTTTATCCCCAACAGTGGAAGTCTCCTTCATTTACGATATTGACGCCTGTGTTATCGCTCCACATTCACATTCTAATCTAACGGGGTTGTAACAAATTCCACAGCTCTCCAATTATACTATTTGTATTGCAATGATGATTCACCATTTCCGTTACCGAAAATAAATCAAGTACACCCCTCATTTCAGATGTAGTGCTACGATTGGTGCTGAACATTAATGGAGCTGCGATGGCCGAGTGGTTAAGGCGTTGGACTTGAAATCCAATGTGGATTCCCCGCGCAGGTTCGAACCCTGCTCGCAGCGCTAACACTTCAAGCAGCAGCGTGTAGTGTGCCAATAAAATTTAACACCCTGAGCGCTGGCCCTAAACTTTGTTCAGTTGACAATCTGCAGTTGCCTTGCAAAATACCTGATCCACCCATCGGCTCGCCATCTCTGTTTTGTGAACAGTTTCCTTTGATAGTCTCACCGCAACTTTATTTTAACTTAATCCCAACGAAGTACATGACCTCACACATTCCTGCATTCCTCTTTATTCAAAATAATCACTTTTGTCCAGTTTGTGCCCTCACTGAACGAACCAATTGCAGCCTAAGTATTCTCACTGCAGCCCGCTGTCCCGCTACGTCACGTCATCAGCCTCACTCAGTCAGGACAGCTCATAAATGAAGGACGTTAATCGACCGTCATGACACTACCGATAAAAATTCTTCCAATCTGCAAAGGAGCAACGTCGACACAGATGGCACCAGATATTAGTGTTGACCTTGGGTGTCTAAGGTTATGAGACAGAAACGCACTCTCAGCGGTTCAGGAACAGCTTCTTCCCCTCTGCAATTAGAATCACGAATGGACTTTGAAGCTTAGAACACTATCTCATTTTTTAATAAATGTTTTATTTCATTTACTATTATTATTATTTTCTCTCTCTGCTAGATTATGTATTGCATTGAACTGCTGCTACTAAGTTAACAAATTTCCCGTCACATGCCGGAGATAATAAACCTGATTCTGATTCTCTGTTCAACGCGGTACTTTCCCGATTCGATTTTCATTAACGACATGGATTTCGATGTATTGAGTTCTGGTACCGTATCCAACACAAATCCGGAGCCGGTAACACTTTCTTCAATAGATCGACAGGGGAGATTCGAGAATTTGTGGAATTGACATCCCATATTTCCGTCAGTTCAATGCTCGCAGCATTTTTAGCTGAGAATATATAGCAGATTAGGAGGTCCTGATTCAGTATTACAACGGAAAACATTGAAAATTTCTTCCACCACCATCGTCCCCACACCCACATATGCTGGTCGAGGTCTTGAGTTTCTACTGCACGAAAATAACTGACAGTGACTCAATTCATCTGTATCTGGTGACGGATCTAACCGAGGGGATCATGCATTATACGTAAGTGGTGATTCCCTCAAAGTGAGCTCAAATTTATATTTATGCGCACATCTATCTGTACACACAAGCGCAATGTAAAATGTACTTGCTGATGGGTGGGGACAGGTGGCAACTCGACAAATCGACATGCCAATACAGTTTATTTAGCTACGATATTCTTACTTTGCCTAACAGTAAATTTTCAGTAGGAACAGGACGATTGATGCCGGTGTGTTCCACAACCGCACGGATGCTGAGCTCCTCGCTTCGTTCACCGACGTACTTCCTTATGTTCGACAGCGGGCGATTTATCACTCTGAGCAGAACTCTTCAACCAAATCAGAACTAACTTTTGAATTTTAAGAATTAATGGCTCTGATTTAATGCCATTTGTCTTTATAATTGAAGAAACTGGGAGAATGGCATCAATACGTATATCGGTTGAAGGGCAATGTGTAAACGCATGAACCATTTCTCCTCCTCAGTCCAAACGGTGATAATACTGACGAGCCCTGCAGCGTTCGCGTTTAAATGAAGGGACGGAAAGATCCACTTGGTTTTGTCGGTGAGGTGAGTTACTCTGGTGGTCAAGAAAACTCTGTGAGGAAAACAGTGGGCAAAAGAGAACATGAAATTGGTAAGCTGCCGCATAACTCTCTCTCTCTCTAACTGCCTTTCAAACTACCCCGTTTGCCTCTCTTGTCCTATCTACGATGTGACTCTCTCCCCTGCCTCACTTCCATGTCTCGCTTTCTCTATCTCTCTCTAATACACACTTACACGCACGATATTCTTTCTCTCCCTCCCTCCCTCCCCCCCCCCCCCTCTCTCTCTCTCTCTCTCTCTCTCTCTCTGTTTCTCTCTCTCTGTCTCTCTCTCTCTCTCTCTCTCTCTCTCTCTCTCTGTCCACATCTTCATTTGCTCCTCACTCCCACACTTTCCTCACAGCCTGAAGCGAACGGTTAGCTATCAATATTCGTGTTCAGTGAAAGGACCGCGTGATTTTAGTGGGTCGTTAATAGATTTTCTTTTATAAGACAGTTAGGGTGGAGCGTGTGGGAATGTGTGTGAACTGGTGCTGAAATGTCGGGGCTAACAGGTAATATGACATGAAGGAGTAGCGATTTTTTAAACATATCTGTCCTGGACTTTCGTTCAGTGCTCCGTTAAGACACGACCATCATGCGAAATTTCGGTTAGCTGAAAACACTTGAATTTTCAACTTATAAAAACATTTACATATTCGATAAGAAATGTTGTTCAGCTGCGGCTGGAAGAGGGGAGATTGTGATTATTACTGATTCGCTGAAGTGGTCAGCACGGTCTCTGAACGCGAAAAGCTTTCGCCGTTTCATATCACTCACTGTACAGACTCCCCATTGCTCTCTTGTCTACCGAGCGGCCCCGCCTATTGCCATAGACAAATCGGTTCGATGACCTTCCGGCAAAATCACGCTCGCCAATTGTCACTGAGCCGGTGTAATTGCCCGACATCAACCAATCTCGTCAAATGGCGTGCAACCTACCTAGCTCCCATTCGTGTATGCACATGTCAATCAAATGTGTTATCCAATTGCGAAAAGGGTTTCACCCAAGAATTGTTCCCTCCCACAGACTCTGACTGTTTCTGCCTCCCCAACTGATCAAAACTCAGAACAATGTCCCATTTTATAACATTCATATCCATATGCTTCTGATATTCATATGCTGGGGGCGCTGTCATGGCGTCGAAACAAAGGCGGGCGACAGAAATTTATCTCCTCTCACCTGGGGAGACGGTAGAGAATTTGGTGGCGGACATCGACCGACTTTTGCCCGGCAACTGCGGTATGGGGGTGGGGGGAGGATTGAGAAAAAGTCTGGGCCAGCCTGATCTTATTGAATGCCGGGTCTGGCTGAAGAGGTCTAGAGACTCGCCCTTCTTTCTGTTGTCTGTCTGTTTAAAGAAAAGGAATAAACAGGCTTTTCTTGGGCCTGCATGCTCCCCCGGGGAGATAATAGTTCGCACTCTATGTCACCAGTTCGCCTGAGGAATTATTTCCAAGTCTGAAACTGGCACAAGATTGATATCCATCTTTTGTTAATGATGCAGAATGGTACAATTTATGCTTTGCGTACAGTCTGTCTTTTCGAGCCTGCAAAGATGCTGCAAGTGTTTCATTGTACCTGTCCCTCACCCTCCCTGTGTACACGGCAATAAACCCGACTGGACCTGACAACACTCACTGAGATTTGAGCAGTGATGACCCCGGGCAGATGAGTCAAGGTGATGTCGGCAAACTGAGTGAGTAGGACCCGAGTCCAATATGGGAAATGTATGGTCACCCTCTTCTACAGAGAGACAGCGTCTCTGAGTGGATTGAGGTGCAGTGAGGAGTGAAGAAGATCAAATCTACATTGTATCGATTGCAAATTATTGTATGTAAGACCTCGCAAAGTTATTTCCAACTTTATTGAGACTGCAACTGCGATATTATTTTTCAAAGTAACGTTCTCCTTGTTCAAACAGAACAAATAACGAATAACTGCAGTAACAGTGGACAGCAGGTCAGGCATTTGTGGACGGAAAGTGATAGTTCAAACAAAGTACACTGCAGATGTTGTTGTCAAATCAACACGTACAAACAAGCTGGATAAACTCAGCAGGTCGGGCAGCATCCGTTGAAATGAGTAGACAATGGTTTGATGTTCTTTGGTGAGTTCATGTTCCTGGCGTAAGTACGAGGAGGTGTCAGAGAGCTGCCATTTGGCCTCAGTGAGGTAGAAGTCCGTCCGCCAGACTACTACGTCACCACATTTGTCTGCAGATTTGATGGTGAGGTTAGGTTTAGTGCGCAGAGAGTGGAGGGCAGTGCGTTCAGAGGGAGTGAAGTAGGAACAGGAGAGAGGAGTGGTGAAGTTGAGACGGTTGATGTCTCGACGACAGTTGTCGCTTTTCAACGGATGCTACCCGACATGTTGAGTTCATCGAGCTTGTTTGCACTTGTTGAAGAGATAGTATACATTTCATATCCACACACTGACGCTGAACTGAACGTGGAGAGCAGATGACCAGTATGGGGAATTAAGAAAGGGGCAAGGGTCGAGCGGGTGCAAGTGAGGATGTGTAGTAGTCAGCTCGATATGGGAGACTTTGGTATGACACCATCTACCATATGCAGATTTTTCAGAGCGAAAAGAGCAGTAAGTCCTTCTCGGAGATTAAGAGGCTACAGAAGGTTGGAAAATGGAGAAGGAAGTGGTAAATGAGATGCAGTGCAGGGAGATATATGGTCAGACACTTTGATATAAGAAATGAAGGAGCAGACTTTCTAAAAGGAGAGAACATGCTCACAAGAAGACTGAGGAGCTAAAAACCTCGGGAGTCCCTGCACAGCCCTCCCATTGTGACGTACACACCTGCACCATAATGTTCCAAAGGTTAATTTCCAGGTTGAGTCTGTGATGAGGAAGGAAAGTGCGATGCTCGCATTCATTTCAAGAGGACTAGAATATAAAGCAAGGATGCGATTGAGAGACTTTATAAAGAACTGGCGAGGCCTCGCTTGGAGTATTGTCAGCAGTTTTAGTTCCCTTACCTGAGAAAGTATGGCTGAAGCTGGAGAGGGTTGAAAGGAGATTCAGAGGAATGATGCTGGGATTGAATGGCTGGTGATATGAAGAGCGTTTGATGGCGCCGGGCCCGCATTCTCTGGAATTCAGTAGATTGCGCGGGACCTCATTGGAAGCTGTCGAATGGTGAAAGACCTTGACAGGGAGGATGTTGAGGGGATGATTCCTATGGTGGGAGAATCTAAGACCAAAGGACGCAGCCTCGAGATAGAGGAGCATCCTTTTGGAACAGAGATGAGGAGTGAGTTGTTCAGCCAGCGAGTGGCGAATCTGTCGGATTCGTTGCCACAGGCCCCAGTGGAGTCAGAGTCTCTTTGTATATTTGTCAGAGATCGGTAGATTCCTGATTAATCATGGCATGAAATGATACCAGTAGAAAGCAGGAGAATGGGGCTGAGAGGGAATGTCGCTGCAAACCTAATGGGCCAAACGGCCTAATTCTGCTCCTATATTTTGTGGTCTTATGTTGCTGAAATAGGTTAAGCATAGACAGGAATGGGGTGTCTGTGGCAGTAAGTTAATACACAGGATGTTTTAAAACAAGCACATTTCATTAGGCAATATCCTAATTCCCTGACCGGGAATCGAACACGGGCCGCGGCGGTGAGAGCGCCGAATCCTAACCACTAGACCACCAGGGAAGCTAATGGTGCTTTGCCTACTGCAATAGACAACTACCAAATCAGCAAAATATAAAACAAAACTTATTGGTAAATAATAATAATGAATAAATGTGATAAATATTGACGTGAATATACTGCTCAGCACTTTGCAGATCGCTTGTTCATCCACTGCTTCTGGTTAAAGAACACTCTGGACTGTATGAATCGGTGGGAAACACTCGTTCTCCAGTGTCTTTATAAAGATTGTGATATTCAGATTCTCTTATGAGCTCTGGGTCATTTTATTTTCCTGTCTCTCGCCGATTCGGGTGACATTGTTGCCGATACATCTGGTGTCTTGTTCCTCACCCTCCGCCTGGGTGGATGTAGGAGAAAGAAAACCAGACATTCAGAATTCCCGAAATAAGGTCTGGGGGTGGAATGGTAGGCTTTCCTGATCGTGCCCTAACAGTGGTCGAGAGTGCGGGAGCCCCTGGTACTGAGGACGACGTGCTGGTGACAAATAAGCCTGGATTTTTTAAATAAGCCTGATAGAAACCCCGCAATGATTTGAAAGTCCTCAGGGTAGGCAGTTCCTTGTTTGCTGGTCGCGGCACTCAGTACATGGTTTGCTTGCTTAACATCTGCTCTGGCGGTTTGTGAAGTGCCGTCCGGATCAATGAGGAGAACCTCCCGGTGAGCAGCACCGACAGAACTCAATCATTGGGTGTTGTGATTGGGGGAACAAGGGTGCGGTAAGACCCCTACATACGGAGAGCATGAAGAGTTAGTCATGAAACAACACCCCCGTTCCATCCCACACCCCTTCACACTTCCCGCCCCCAGCACCACAATACCTTCTTATCTTCTCCGAACGGTGGACTGAGAAGCCTTCCGGCAGTTCCACCGAACTGAGCCATGTCTCCATGAAACAGAGAAGACAGCAGCCCCTCATCTCCCTCCGAAACTGCAATGTTGCGCTTACGTAATGCATCTTGTTTTCAACCCATTGGCCTTTGGCTAAGAAGATGCCGGGTAAACGATGCTACATAGCCCGTCGATTTAGTCTGGCTTGAGGTCGTCCGAACCGACCTCTTTTCCGGCAATGCTAATGGCTGACCTTCGCTGACCGCTGAAACGTGCCTCACCTGAAATCCCGAGAGTCAAGTCCATCCGGTCCTTCAGCAGCTCGTTAAACTGCTGACTAAGTTAGACAGCTCAGAAGTACGTTTCTTAAAGGGAAATTGAGGGTTTCAGTTTGCAGCGACAGTGGTTCAGAAGAAATACGTCTTGACTTTTTGCGAGCTGTCTGGTGGGAATAATTCACCCAGTGGAGGGAGTCTAGGACAGACGGCACTGCTTCAGAATACAGGGGCTCTCCTTTGGAAGAAAGATGATGATAAAATTGTGGTGAATCAGAGTGGGGAATCATTGCTATGGTCGGCTGTAAAGGCGGAGCAATTCGGTTTTTGTAAAACAACAGTTGGTTAGTTTCTGAAAAGTCAGGGCGTCTGAGGTCACGGGCAGATGGCGGAGAAATGGAGGTTGAGGGGAACAGCAAAGGTATCAGGACCATCCCCCAACGTTTCAGCAGAAAGCATCAGCGCCCACTAGCCACCAAATAATCAATAGCAACGTCCCCAAAGACAGCTGTGCTCAATGGTGGAGGGCTTCACCGGACATGTACTGGGCCGAAACCACCACCGTCTGTAGGAACTTACGTTCAATGACATCGATGTTTCCATACCACCTTACCATTCGGCGTCAGTCGATACACACTATATCACTGCTACAGAAATGTGTCAAGGTTTCAAATATCCTGCCGATCTCCGCAAACTCCTTTGAAAAAAGAGGCGCCGCCGTCCTTCCTTCGCATTTGCACTTGTGATGTTTCCAGGGCAAACCCTCTGAAATAGGAACACCCGGGGATTTAAAGTTGCTCACCCTCACTGATCCTCCGATGAGGCCTGGCTCGTGGACCTCTGGTTTCTTCTCCCTTTGCTTTGCTTGCATTGAGTGGGACGTTCACGGGCGGGGTGGAAGCTGGAGGCGAAGTGGTTGACGTTGTCGAGCTCAGTGTGAATGCAGGAAGCGGCAGCAATACATTGGTCGACGTAGCGCTGGGAGCGCTGGGGTGCGTTACCGGAGAAGGTGTGGTACATTGGTTTGGTAGATTGATTTACTTCGGCAACGTAAAGGGAGACATATCTGGGACCCATGCTGGTGTCCATGGTGACCCATTGAATTTGGAGTAAGTGAAACAAGGCGGAGAAGAAACTGTATCGGTGAGGACTGGATTTCCATGGAGAAAATGAGACGGTCAGCGCCAGGGAATTGAAAGTCAGCCAGTTGATGAGCGCACGGGAAGGGTTGCGAATGCGGGTGGGAAGAGACTGAATTACGGGGCATAAGATGGACTGGAGCTACGAGAACACAGGATCAGCGAGGTAGGAACAGGCAGAGTCAGTGGGCTTACCCGGACAATCAGGATTGTGAATAGAGTAGGAGGTAGGAGCGAGCAGTTCAGGGCAACGGAACCATGAGTTCTCCACAGTGAATGGAGGTTCTCCGGAGTTGATGATGTCAGTGGTAATGCCGGATACAGTTCCCTGATCGTCCGGAATCGGGCTTTTTCAAGGTGTAGGCGTGAGGATGTGTCCCAGAGTTACCGACTGGTCTCAGCAAGGTAGAGGTCAGTCCGCCACTCTACAACAACAGCACTTTGTCTGCGGGATTGATGGTAAGTTTGGGACCGGTGCTGAGAGATTGGAGGGCAGTGCATTCAGAGGGGGTAAAGTTCGAGGAGAAGTGAGGATTCCTGATGTTGAGGCGGTTGATGTCTAGTCGGGAATTAGTGATGAAGATATCCCAGAGCAGGCAGAGAACCAGCGCGTTGTGTCCAAGAAGAGGAGGAGGGTTGGAAACAGGAGAATGTACCGCCAGTGCTGCGTGGTGAATTCTTGCCGATGAGGTGTGCTCGGAGACGGAGCTGAATGTGAAATAAACTTCACCTTCCCAGCAGCAGCTCCTCCTGAACGTCTGAGAAGGTCCAGCCAATTGTTTATGAAATTGTCTGCAGAAATACTGCACAGACTAGACACATAATATTATATGTTGTGTACAACCAAGACGAGGCATTACTTATCCCCGAGGGTGGAGAACTCCGATTAATCCCCAGGCGGAATTGAGACAACCATGTTGCAAGTAGTGAGAGACAGAATGGAACCGAATCCGCCAGTTTGTCAAAAAGACCGTGGCAGGACTCGAACCTGCAATCTTCTGATGACTTCCACCAGTCAAGCACCGAAGTCAGACGCCGTATCCATTAGGCCACACGGCCGTATTCTGCGAGAAAGGCCAAGAGGGAAAATGGGGAAATGCTGAATGCAGCAAGGAGTTTCCACCTGTAAAATGATTTCCTGACCGAGCTAAAAGTACTCGGCTGCAGTGATTTCATCCCAGGTGAGCATTCGACCATTGTTGTGTCAATATCTCTCCATGCATTCCTACTTTGGGCTGGTCAATATTTCATTTCTGTCATACAGAAAGGAATGGTCACAGGCACACGTCACTGTCTTTTGCAGCAGTTATATTCTGGGATTGCAATCAGTGACAAAGGTCCACCACATTCAATGCATTAATGACAGAGTAAACTCGACTTCTTATTAGCTACTTCAGCCGTGGGATTGGTATTCCAGAACAGGGCGGCCATGTGTTTGTGTCGGTTCAGCGTTAGGGTGTTCGGATCTGCGGCTGCGCACGGCCGGACGGGACATTCAGCGCGTCTTAATGTGGTAATCATCGGGTTATTGCATTTGCCCAATACACGGAAAATCGTCATTCTCCAACCAGATGGCAAACTCCTATAACATCTGTTTACTTGAATTCGAGCAATGTGATAGCAGAAGCTATTGAAATTTTGTTCAATTCAACATAAATTTATCTCATTTTACAACTCTAAACATTCACAGTTTCTCCGAGTTACAGAGCACGGAATCGATACTTATGCCACAGCAGCTCCATAGCGTCTAAAGTCCATAAGATACCTATTTCCATGTTTCCTGTGGTTGACACATATCTCTCGAAACTGCCCTTATCCACGTACATGAATTTCTGATAAGCACGGCGAGCAAAGCAAATCGGCAGAGAATCTGAATAGAAACGTGTAGACCTTAAGCAGAAGTTTTAAATGCTGTGAATAAATTCAGAAGTTCGGAACACAAGAGCGAGAAGAGCAGACGAGGTGGCCGAGAGGTTAAGGCGATGGACTGCTAATCCATTGTGCTCTGCACGCGTGGGTTCGAATCCCACCCTCGTCGCGACATGTTTATCGGGGGGACCACCTCTGAAACTGCCACTTTAAAACATCCTAGCCTCCAAATTTAGTCACAGGGACGCCGGACGGTTTGTTATGCGAATCATGAAAAGCAATGTTCATCATTATTTTCTCAACAAATTTAGCAGCAATACCACAAGGTACAGGAACAGAGTTAGGCTATCCGGCTCAACGATCTCCGCCATTCCATCACGGCTGAGGCCTCACCTTGAGCATTCTGAACAGTTTTGGGTCCCTCATCTTATAAAATATGCACTAGCATTGGAAAGAGTCCAGAGGACGTTCACACGGATGATTGATGTCTCTGGGACTGTACTCGCTGGAATTCAGATGGATGAGAGGGGGATCTCATTGAAACTATCCCAATGTTGAAAGGACTACACAGAATAGATGTGGACAGGGCGATTCCCATGGTGGGAGAGTCTAGGACAAGATGGCACAGCGTCAGGATAGAGGAGCGCCCTTTCAAAACCGAAATGGAGAGAAATATTTTAGCCAAAGACTAGTGAATTTGTGGAATTTATTGCCACATCCAGGTGTGCAGGCCAGGTCGTTTGGTTTACTTAAGGCAGGGATTGATAGGTTTTTAATTGGACATGACACCAAAGGTTACGGGGAGAGGGCTGGGAACTGGAGTTCTTGAGGAGAGAAATAAAAAGATCAGCCATGATTGAAAGGCGGAGCAGACTTGATGAGCCAGATGGCCAAATTCTGCTCCTCTGTCTTATGGTCTTATGGTCATACATATCATTCCTCTAATTTCCATTCCCGTGTCTTCTCATCGACACAGTTGACTCCCTTACTACCTGTCCACCTCTTCAACCGCCGCTTTAAATGTACCCAATTCCTTGCCCTTCACTGCTTTCTGTGGCAATAAATTCCACAATCCATAACTGTCTGGTTACAGAAACTGCTTCTAGTCCCTTTTCTAAAGTGATGTCTTTATCTGAGGTTGTGCCCGCTGGCCATCGACACTCGCACTACATTACAATCCTCTCCATGTCCATTCCAACTCAGCCTGACAATAGTCGGTAGATTTCAATGAGATCTCCGTCTCATTCTTCCACATTCCAGCGACCAAGGCCCAGGGTGCTAAAATATTCCTCATATATCACTCTTCTCTTCCTGGCATCAGTCTCCTGACCGACCTCTGCACTCTGACCTTTGGCGGCACATCCATTGTAGATAAGGGACGAAAACCTTTCACTAGATTCCAAGTGCGGTCTCAGCGAAACCTAACAAAGGCTCAGCATTACATATTTCTTTTTACTTTCTATTTCTCTCGAAATAAACGCTGACATTGTATTTACCTTCCTCACTACCGCGTCAAACTGGCAATGAAACTTTAGAGAATCCGCACTGGGTCTCCGAACTCATGTCACATCTCTTCTTTGCTGATTTGTCCCGATCAGAGAATAGTCTTCGCCTTGATTACTTCGAGCTCAATGCATTTCCATACAATGCCCTGCAGCATAGTCCATCTCCCACTTCATTGCCCGTCTCGTCATCTGCCCAAGGTCTTCCGCACACTTTCTGCCTTCCCAAGACCACCTACCATTCAACCGATATTTGGGTTTTCCTCAGATATTGCCGCAAAGCCACCAATTTCATCATCCCGATTACTGACATATACTGTGTAAAGGTGCAGCCCCAATACCGACTAGTAACCGATAGCCAAGTCCTCTTTAACTCACTGTTTGCCTCCACCCAGTCAGCCATTCGTCTATCTATGGCGGTATCTCTGCTGTATTATGAGGGGCGTTTATGTTCAGTTTATCAGACGTATGCGCTGCGCTTTGTCAACGAGTACTGAAAGTCCAGTAAGCAAAATGTTGTGTCTTGTAGCGGTGTGCTACACGCAGCGCTAAAATAACGACACGGAGTCGGTAAACTGCAGAATAACTTTATTCGAACTACACAGCCTTGCTTTTAAGCCTCCCTCAACCTGCCCCCCGTGGGTCCAGATGCTCCAAAAGTCACGTACTCACAAACCCCTGCAGGCTATCTCCCTTAGCCGGAACGCTGGCTAATTGTGAGCCGGTTCGGATGTGCCAGGAAATGGGTCGCCACGGTCTTTCCTTTGTTTATTCTGCCTGTTATTTCCTCAATGAATTCCAAACAATTTGTCAAGCTGGCTTGCTCCTTGAGGAAATCGTGCTGGGTTTGGCCTGTTTTATTGTGTGCCTCGAAGTGCCGCGAAACGACAACGTTAATAAAGGACTGCAACATCGTCCCAAACACTGAGGTCAGGCTGATGTTCTCCCTTTTGCTTCCGTCCCTTCGTAAAGAGTGAAATACGCTTCCGATGCTATTCGAAAATATTGTGCTTCCCGAAGGACCACTACAAGTGCCTCCACGATATCTTCGGGCAAGAGGGTTGGCGTCAATGTCGACAAAACATGCGATGGCGAATAGTTTCGCTTTTTCGCTTTCTCTGTGTCTGCCCTTCAATTTATTATCAGAGTGTGCAGACTTTATACAGCCTTCAGAGAGAGAGATAGAGAGAGAGAGAGAGAGCGAGCGAGAGGGGGAGAGAGAGAGAGAAAGAGAGAGAGAGAGAGAGAGAGAGAGAGAGAGAGAGAGAGAGAGAGAGATCGTTCAAAAATAAAAGCACTAAAACAGTATTCACAACTCAAGGTCACAAATTCAGACATCTCTGCTGCCGGACAAGAATCCACCAGTTGCAGGCCACAGCCTCAGGCCAGCACAGAGGCGAGCAAACCCCGCGGAGAAGCGAGCAGAGCCGAACAGTCTCTCGACTGCGACTCCGACAACGGCCCATTTCGATCTGTCCAGTTTCTTAAATCGATAATACATTGGGTCATTCCTCGTTCTGTGTTACTTCGACACGGCCACGCGCTCCGGTTTCGTCACTTCGATTCGTCAGTACCCGACACGTACATCGTCTGTATTTCCACTTGTAATCATGACTTAGAGAGTGTATCCAAGTTTGCTTATAACCTGAAAGGAGGTGAGAGGACCGGTTGCAATGCGCAAATTTGGACTTGCGTATTGATAGATAGAAAGAGTAAATAAAAAGTCTGCACATGCAGGTTAGTTATTGAGGGAAGAAGCATCAAGTGAAGAATATTACACAGAAGTGAAATTCAAAGGTATTGGGATGTCCTTCCGTGTGAGATTTAGAAAAGTATGTATGATGGTGCGTCATACTGTTAACGCAACAAGTAACACTGTTGTATTTATTACAACAGGGCTGGAGTTTAGAAATACAACTGTGCAGTGTATTAACACAGCCACACCTCGACTACTATGTACGGCTCAGAATTCCCTATTTAAGAGAGAATACGTTCACGTTGACAGTCCAGAACCTATCACCACAGCGAATTCCTGAATCAAAGGTGTGCTCTTATCACGAAAGGCTAAAGATTATAGAGTGAGGGGTGACCTATTTGAACCAGACAGAACCTGAGAGGACACAGCCGGGTAGATGTTGAGAGGGAGGCAGAGAAACACCAGCACGAAAACGGGCACTTCAACCTATGAACTCCTTGCCAGCCATCAAAGTCTATTTTAAAACTAAATATGCTCCAGCCCTTCATACTCCCCTTACACTCCCACTTGTTCTCATGCGTAGCCTGCCGCTCACCTGCATTTAAAGAAACACATAAAACAAACCAAAATCACACATATATATGGGATGTTGGAGGAATCTGGAATATCAGGGTTAAATATCTGAGATCCCGGGGATTCCGTGTAATCTCCACTTAACCCACCCAAGGGATATGTATACACTTGCAATAGAGCTTCCAACAAGCGGACATAATGGGGCCGATTGACAATAGACAATAGGTGCAGAAGTAGACCATTCGGCCCCTCGAGTCTGCACCACCATTCTGAGATCATGGCTGATCATTCACTATCAATACCCAGTCCCTGCCTTGTCCCCATATCCCTTGATTCCCCTATCCATCAGATATCTATCTAGCTCCTTCTTGAAAGCATCCAGAGAATTGGCCTCCACCGTCTTCCGAGGCAGTGCATTCCACACCTCCACAACTCTGGGAGAAGAAGCTCTTCCTCAACTCTGTTTTAAATAACTGACCTCTTATTCTCAATCCATGCCCTCTGGTACTGGACTCTCCCAACATCTGGAACATATTTCATGCCTCAATCCTATCAAATCCTTTAATTATCTTCAACGTTTCAATCAGATCCCCTCTCAATCTCCTCAATTCCAGCGTGTACAAGCCCAATGTCTCCAATCTCTCTGCGTAAGACAGCCCTGTCATCCCAGGAATCAACCTAATGAATCTACGCTGCACTTCCTCAATTGCCAGAATGTCCTTCCTTAAACCTGGAGACCAAAACTGTACACAATATTCCAGGTGTGGTCTCACCAGGGCCCTGTACAAATGGAAAAGGACATCCTTGCTCTTGAACAACTGAGGTATATCGCAATTTCCTCTCGTGGAAAAGAGTGAATATCTGGAATTCTCCACCTTAGGGGTTCGCTGAGATTAGATCAATGGCTGTACATAATAAGGAAGGGGATACATATTCAAAGATTGGGATTTAGTACAATGGGAGCCTGGAACAGGAGAGAAGTTGAGAGATGGTAAAGATCCATGGATATTATCGACTGTCAGGACTGGCTTGAGGGGCTGAATCGCCGACAGCTGCACCTGTTTTATTATCTTCCTGTCTAAAGTGAAAGAGGGATCCCGGGTGGTAAACTCGGAACACAGGGACTTGGAGGGAAGTGTTGGTGGATTTACCTTCAGGATGATAATAATAACAATAACAGCCCATTCAAACAAAGCAGAACCAGACTGTGTTTGTGATCTGCACCAGCTCCTTTAAACATGCCGCTTTCAAGTGGCCGTCATATTATCTATTCCCATCTGTCCTTAGGGAATTACGCAGCCACCCTTTGAATAAGTATTGAACTGAATTTTGAGGAACTATCTCCACGTGTAAACAAGGCCCACGACAGTTGCAGATACCAGCTGTGTTCCTAGGAATCTAATGGCAAATCTCCTGTGGAAAATGATCGTGCACAGGACAAACGCCCCCACATCAGCAGAGTGTCCATGTTGGACTCTGGGATGTGCATACAGGAATATAATAGATATTGAGGGAGCGCGGGCAGACATACGCAGTATCAAACCCCATACTGTAATGTTGAACCCAGTGTGTGATGTGCTCTCACCCACGACCATTTCCACCCGTACAATGGCCCATCATCATCAGGCCGCTCTTTTTCTCACAATCTTCCTCAGTACCTGGAACACGAGAGCTTTGCTCACTCTGTTGTTGAAATAAAATGTTTAGACCGGACGTAGTGCAGAAAGGTTTTATGAGGATGCTACTTGGTCTTGAGGGTCAGAATTATGAATTTGGCCAGGCTGAGTGTTTATGCCTTGGAAAGTAGACGAATGGGGATGAAAGCTATTGGAATGTTGCGTCGGTTTGTCCAAAATGAGTGGCGCAGGTTCAGGCTGAGTGGGCAAAGATTTAGAAGGTGCTGAGCATCAGGAATGAGGCCAGGGAACGTGGTTGAGGCAGCTTCACTGGGAGCATTGAAGAGGCGCTTCGGTAGATACATGGGCGATGTTTTAAATATCGATATTAAAATGCAAGGGGCGAAGCTGAAGTCGAAATTATTGTTATAATTAGCACAAGAGCATGGATGAACAGTTACAATGCGCGAGGTTTCTGTGAGGTACACCCCACCTCACCTGGAAGAACTGTTTAAGGCCCTGAGGGAGGAGGTGTAGGGGCAGGTATAGCACCTGCTCCGCTTGCAAGCATAAGCGCCAGTCGGGCGATCTATGGGGAGGGTCGAATGGACAAAGGAGTCGCGTGGAGAGGGGAGGGGGTGTGGCGTGAATTGAAGATACGCATGGTGGGATTCAGTTGGAGATGGTCATAAGAGGAGAGGAATGGAGTAATAAAATATGAAGGGTATCACGCCAATAATATCAACAATCATACAGTTTTTTTTCGGTTTCATATATATATATATATATATATATAGTAAAAAACATGGGAGTGTAAACATTGCTGGAAAATAGCGCTGTCGAGATAATAACTGGATTCAAGGGAATGGCGGACGAACTGAACAAGTATCTTGCACCAGTCTTTACTGTCGAAGACACTGACAGTGTGCCGAGAGTTCGAGGGTGTCCGGGGAAGAAGTGAGGGCGGTTGCTTTGACTAAGGGAAAGCTGTTTGAGAAACTAATCAGTCTGAAGGTAGATCGGTCACCTTGAAATGACGGGAACACACCCCAGAGTTTTAAAAGTAGCGACTGACGGGATTGTGGGTGCTTTAGTAATCATCTTTCAAATATTACGATACTCTGGCATGGTTGCAGAGGAGTGAGAATACCAAATGACACTTCAGTCTTCAGGCAGGGCGGGAAGCTACAGAAAGGAATGTATAGGGCAGTTAGCTCTATAATTAGACCGCAGTGTTCGGGATGATGTTGAAGTGGATGGTTAATGAAGCGGTTTCCGGATATTCGAAGACACGTGGCAAAATAGTTTTCCTCAAGGGCACCTGGCAAACCCTTTGGAATTATTTGAGGAATTAACAAGCAGGATGGACAAATGAGAAACGGTGGATGTTGTGCACTTCGATTTTCGGAAGGTCTTTGACAAGATTCCGCACACGAATCTGCCGAGTGTATTACAGGAAAGGCAGTAGCATACGTCGAGCATCGTCTGGCTGACAACAGGGAAAGCGTGGGAACAAAGCAAAGGGATGGGTTTCGGGTTGCCTGCCGGTGACTAGGAGTGTTCCACAAGGGTGTGTTCGGACCGCTTTTTTAACGATGATGAAATTGATGGCCCTGCAGCGAAGACTGCGGACTAAGCGTGGACAGGTGGAGGAGCAGCAAGTGTTGTTTTAAGGAGGGCGGGCGCAGGAGGACAGAGACTGATAAAGAGAATGGACAAAGTGGTGGCATGAATCCCTTCGCGCCTGGAAGTTACCCGTCGTCCCAACTCCTACCTCAATGGTGTTGTAAAACTCCGATCGGGTGGAAGACCCAACAGATGATGAATGTGAGAAGATACCTTGTTCGAATCCACAGACACGAGGTACTGTGGTGTTTTTCCTTGTGGTGAACAATAACTACAGACACCTCAAATATCAATTATTATTCTAAAAAGAACCTACATTATCAGCTGACCGTTTTCTGCAATTTCTGTTCTAATTCGGATTTCCTGTATCATATTTCCTATTTCTTTCCAAAAATCGATTATATTGCAAGATAATTTCCAGTTAGTTGCAGAGAGGGAGAGGGAGAGGGAGAGGGAGAGAGAGAGAGAGAGAGAGAGAGAGAGAGAGAGAGAGAGAGAGAGAGAGAGAGAGAGAGAGAGAGAGAGAGAGAGAGAGAGAGAGAGAGAGAGAGAGAGAGAGAGAGAGAGAGAGAGAGAGAGAGAGAGAGAAGGAAAAAGATCAGACGCTTTTAGAGAGAGAGAGAGGGAAAAAGATCAGACGCTTTTAGAGAGAGAGAGAGAGAGAGAGAGAGAAGGAAAAAGATCAGACGCTTTTAGAGAGAGAGAGAGAGAGAGAGAAGGAAAAAGATCAGACGCTTTTTTTCGGTGGCTTTGTAAGTTCTTTAAAGTGCAGCGTACATTTATAATCAGTGTAAATATATGTTCCGAAATGCTACAATGAGATGTAGTTTGCTCAGTAGGGGACCGATTGTGCGGTCGGAGAGAAACAGAGAACAGAGGGAGAAGCAAAGAAGCAAATTGTCACGGAGCCTTGGGATATGAAAGAACAAAGAGGGAGCAGTCAGGAGATGGAGAGATTGTTGAGAAAGAAAACAAAACACACGACTCCGCTGTGTGCTCCGATGATAATTCCTCATGCTGCAACACACCAATCTAAATTTGTATACCGGCGAGGTTGAAGACATTAGCGGGGAAGTTTCCGGAGTAATCGAGGGGATCGGGAGTGAAATCGGAAGCAAAACACCGTGAACACACTAAATAGGAAAATGAGAAACAGCGAGGAGGATGGCAAAAAGGGAGCTGATCCACTCTGACTGGAACAGCCCGGAGTAAAACACCGTGAACATCACTAAATAGGAGAATGAGAAACAGCGAGGAGGATGGAGAAAAGGGAGCTGATCCACTCTGACTGGAACAGCCCGGAGTAAAACACCGTGATCATCACTAAATAGGAAAATGAGAAACAGCGAGGAGGATGGAGAAAAGGGAGCTGATCCACTCTGACTGGAACAGCCCGGAGTAAAACACCGTGAACATCACTAAATAGGAGAATGAGAAACAGCGAGGAGGATGGAGAAAAGGGAGCTGATCCACTCTGACTGGAACAGCCCGGAGTAAAACACCGTGATCATCACTAAATAGGAAAATGAGAAACAGCGAGGCGGATGGAGAAAAGGGAGCTGATCCACTCTGACTGGAACAGCCCGGAGTAAAACACCGTGAACATCACTAAATAGGAGAATGAGAAACAGCGAGGAGGATGGAGAAAAGGGAGCTGATCCACTCTGACTGGACCAGCCCAGAGTAAAACAACGTGAACATCACTAAATAGGAAAATGAGAAACAGCCAGGAGGATGGAGAAAAGGGAGCTGATCCACTCTGACCGGTCCAGCCCGGAGTAAAACACCGTGAGCATCACTAAACAGGAAAATGAGAAACAGCGAGGAGGATGGAGAAAAGGGAGCTGATCCACTCTGACTGGACAAGCCCGGAGTAAAACACCGTGAACATAATCAGATAGAAGAATGATACCGAACGGAGAGAATGAAAATAAAATAAAGAAAGAACGGGCGGGACACGAGTGACCCGTCCCCGACAGTTCCCATGTTCTGCAGAGCGACCATCCGTGTGAACAGCTGAACTGATCCTTACATATTACATATCTGATGACGGGCACATTTCATCTCTACAGGGTAGACAACGAGTGAACTATATCACCACTAAACGCATGCGAATTTCTGAGAGCTCAGTTGTTAACCGTGATTCCACATATCGGCAGGTGGATA
This sequence comes from Hypanus sabinus, assembly GCF_030144855.1. Lineage (NCBI taxonomy): Eukaryota > Metazoa > Chordata > Chondrichthyes > Myliobatiformes > Dasyatidae > Hypanus > Hypanus sabinus. Next base: position 76,577 of record NW_026779489.1, on the reverse strand, counting down.
GATTCTGGAGGAAACATGGTGTTTGACTTAATTCTACTGCAGAAACCAACTGGTCGCTCTATGGTTTAACGAATGTAGATAAACGTTTCAGCGGGCATTTCACCGCGTTCATCAGACCGCACGGAGTATTGTGATCGGTCTGGGACCCCTCATTAAGAAAGGCGGTGCTGGTATTGGGAAGGGTCCAGAGGAGGTTCACGGGAATGATTCCGGGAATGCACGGCTGAGCGGATGAGGAGAGTTTCACTGCGTTCATCAGACCACACGGAGTATTGTGATCGGTCTGGGACACATCAGTAAAAAAGGTAGTGCTGGTATTGGGAAGCGTCCAGGGAGGTTCACGGGAATGACTCCGGGAATGCACGGCTGAGCGTAGGAGGAGAGTTTGAAGGTTCCGAACCTGTACTCGCCTGAGTTCAGATCATGGAGGGTGGATTTATGGAAATCTATCGAATACCCAAAGGACTCGATGGAGTAACTGTGGAAACAGGACCAGGGGGCACAGCGTCAGTCCAGAAAGTCGACCATTTAGAGCACAGACGAGAAGGAATTCGCTCAGCCAGATGATGTTGAACCTGTGTAATTCATTGCCATCGACGGCTGTGGACGCCAAAACACTGAGTATACTAAAGCGTGGATTGGTTGGTTCCTGGTTAGTCTAGATGCCACGTCACGGGGAGAAGGCGGGAGAATGGGGTTGAGTAGTTACAAATGAGCCATAATAGAATGGGAGAGAAGACTCGGTCGGCCGAGTGGACTACTCCTGCTCCTGTATTTAGTTGCCGAATCACACTGGGAAAGATGGGGGATCGAGCTGGAATATGAAGATGGAGGTGATAAAAGATAGAAGGCGATACATAAAGCTAATAAGTTGGGATAGGGGCGGGATGAAAGAAAAAAATCGTGTCCCGATTATTCTCCACAGCAGCGCTGAGGTGTCTATAAAAGGACAGACTGTTCTGTTTATTGAACTGAATTGTCTTTTTGAAGGTTCAAATTACGGCTTTGATGGCTCGAACATGTTGGCATACCATTCAGTTTGTGTTTGGGTCTGCTGACCTCTTCAGCCTTGGCGGTGTCTCTCCAGGAAGTCACAGACCCGCGGTCAGTATGCCGAGTGGAGAGTTTGTGCCGATCCCATCGGAACTGATTCACGTCCTTCTCCGTCTTCAGATCTGCCTCGATTTGATTCCCTGCTGCTTACAGACTCACATTCACAAATCTTTCAAACGCACCTTCTCAGTTGTTTGGCAGCGGCTATCTGCTTATGTGCAGCAGTTGGGGGGAAATAGTTTACTTCTCTTCCACCCCCTCCTGTAACAGCCAGAAATGAAAAAAAAAGATCTTGAGATAGGATATGGTAACATGTACGGACTTTGATGATAGACTCACTTTGAACCGGTGATTTCTAACGTATCCTGAGATTGGAATAACATAGGGATTCGTGTTTTAATTGGAGATCGTTTAATAACTTGTCTTAATTTGATTTTTCGCAAACGCACAACTGAGTAGTTCATCCCGTGATTGTACACTTCGGCTCTTGATGGAAAATTCACAATTTAATATGGAGAATAGGGGTTGGGTATTTAGTAAATGTAATATTGTGCTCGGATATTCAGTCACAGTCCGTGGTCGATGTTTATGGGGTATTATTATTGACGAGTTTAAATATGAACGTCACTGCTGTGCCCGAGTTGGGACAGGAAATGCAACGGCAGTGTTAGTTTTTTGAGGGAAGTTCTGAATGACCAATGAGATGATCTGTGCGGATATTCATGGACCTGATACAAACATTTCTAACACGATTGCCGATATTGAGGGAGAAGCCTTGTCCGTGTGTTCAGTGACCGGTCTGAATACACAGTGACTATACCAGAGAGTCAGTGATGCACCACCAGCAGTCGTGATCGTTCTGTTTACTACATGTTGAAGTGATAGGTCAGATCACTCGCTTTTCTCCTCTGATTCAGGGAATAAAGCGATAACCTGTTCAAGCTATCCTTATAGCTCTGTCCTCAACACCCCGCAACAGTCTCGTAAAATCTCGATGAACTCATTCAATCTTATTGATATCGTCCCTTCAGAAAGGTGACCAGATCTGCATACAATACTCTGAATTCGGCCTCACAAACGTCATGAAACTTCAACATAACATTTCATCACCGATACCCAATACCTTAACTTATGATGGTCAATGTACCAAATACCCTCTTTACTGCCCTGTCGAACTTTGATGCCACTTTCGAGAGATTATGGATCTCCATTCCCAGATCCCCCTGTTCCACCGCACTCATCGCTGCCCCAACATTCAACATGTGAATCCTCCTAACGCAACAGCTCGCAGTTCCCTGAATGAAATTACATCTACCACTTCTCAGCCCATTTTACCGGCTGGTCCAATGACTCTGAATGACTTTGATAGATTTGGGGAAGTCAGGTAAGTTTGGAAGACACGCCAATAGCATTAGGACTGCGTTAAGTCTGAAGGAACACGCAGTTCCAGAGTTTTCAGTCTCTCGATCCCTATAGATAAAACACCAAAGTATGTGCGCTGTATTTCCCCCGCGTTTCTCTCTCATTGGAATCCGGCGACGCGTCTGTCCCCGCCTTCCCCCTCGACCAAACTGAGGCTTTATAAAAAACTACAGCAATTGCACCCCACATTGCGGACTAACATTCGCATTTCCACCAAGCTAACACCGACTTTTCAAGCTCCCGTTAACACTGAGATTGCAAGATGTTTCCGGAATCCTTGGTCTCGGTCACCGATACCCGGGACACGGTCTCCAGTCTCGAACTGCGAACTGGGGGAACTGGACCGCTGAACAGGAGAGGTTTCGGGAACACAGAATCGCACGCTGGAGCGGGGCAGTGCATCCACACAGGTGGACGGCGGGACCTGCAAGACAGAACTGTGGGTCACCAGGGCGTTGCTATATACACTGACAAACGTAGGTCGTTCCACTCGGGAAGAGAGGGGAATATACACTGGTGAATGCAGAAAATAAAACGATTCAAAGGGTCGTCAGTTGAGCTGGAGTGAGGAATCATGCGCGATAGTAAAGCGAGTGACGAATGAGACGAACACGAATTTACACGGGACCCCTTTGCTGCAGAGTTTGCCTGCAATGAGTGGTGAATTAGTTGAGCCAGGCAGGGAAACATCATTACTTCATGACATCCTTCCAGCAATGAGAGCCAGGGGATATTTTATCGCGTCCTTCAGTTGCTCCCTGAACTTGGTCTGGGTGACGGCGTAAAGAGCCGTGTTTGTGCAGCAGCTCAGAAGCTGCAGCATCGAGCCCAGTTCTCGCAGAGAATCAGGAGGAAGCGTCACCGCAGAGGAAGCAGCCAGTCGGTTCCACAAAGAATACACAGTGAACGGTCCCCACAGCAGGACGAAATTGCCAGAGATGATCATCAGTAAAACGAGGGATTTCCTGCGGCTCTCCATCTCCGGGTCCCCGGCACCCTGTCCCTTGTCAGCACACCGGAGTCTCCTGCGCCCTCTGCTGGTGACCAAAACATGCCGGACGGTTAATGCATTCGTCAGGAGAACCAGCAGGAATGGGATTACAGGGGTGAGAAGGTAATGAAATAAGTCTATTGGCATTGTGACAGATACAGACAAAAAATACCAAGTTTTCAGACAAATAAATGGAGCAATTATCGCTTCATAATGTCCTGAGAGCCGAAAATACCAGTAAATGTTCTTTAAACAGCTGATCACAGTCACTGTCCCCAGAATCACAGCCGCAGTTTTCCCGGTGCAATATTTTGTTTTCAGCTTCTGGCAACAAATGGCCACAAACCGATCAAAGGTGAAAATGACGGTGAACCAGACAGAACAATCGGTGGCGGCGTAAAGCAGGACGGCGTGGATTTTACACACTGGTGTATCTGTAGCCCAGTGGAAAAGTTTCATTGGCACGTAAGTGTACGGAATCTTGCTCAATATCAGGTCCAGGACAACGACCATAAGATCCGCCGCTGCCATGGCAACCAGGTAGCGTGTGACAACTCTGGAGAGACCGCACTTTCCTCTGGACAGGATTAAAATCGTCACCAGGTTCACTGCAAGGAGGAGAACAAACAAATAGTCAAGTGATACACATCAGGAAGTGTTCTCTGTAAAGAATTTGTCCAATTTGTGGCTAGTGTGTAGATTTGTGGCTGGCAGTTGGCTGCGAGAATATTGCGGATTTGGATTATATTTCCAAATATTTGGATTTGGACAATTAATTTGCATTGTAAACACAAGGTCTGGAAGCAGCTTGATTCGGCAGCTGATGTTCTCGAGGGAGAAGAAGGGACACAAAAGAAACAACGTTTTTAGAGGCAAAATATCAAAGCCCCGGTCATGACATGATGTGTGCAACGGTTGGACAGAGTTTACCGGTTACATCACCGACCTGCGCAGTGCCGGGAGTCACAGTGAACACCATCGCTGCAGAATTTGAAGCTTTCAAAATGTCTTATCCGCAGTGTGAGACAGCAGCAATGATTTCAAATGGGCGATAAACATTAGAAAACAGTTTAATAGTCTTGCATAGTTGAGCTTTGGAGAGAGACTTACCGGGAAGAGCAATGATAGCGAGGACGGGAAAGAAAATCATTTGAATTGTTATTAAGGCATACGTAATTCGAAGATCTAAGCTCATCCATTCGTAATTAGCAAAGATAAACTGAGAAGCCCAGAAGATATTCCTCGGAATTTCTGCCGCATTCCACGCTGCTGTTCCCGGACTCTGATCCATTCCGGAACCAGCAAACCTTCCTTCTGCAGCGTGCTCTCTCTGTCCCGCTGTGTGGATCGGCGAATCACTGTGAGTGCCGGAGCGGCTGTTCAGTGAGAGCTCAGTGATTCAGATGCTTATTAATAGGAGAGGGAAACTCCCTTGTGACGCTGAAACCCTCCGTGGAAATGACGGTATCGGCATTTAATGAAACGACACATGCAGTTAACCCTTTTTGCGTAGCAGCTGAGTAGCAGGTGTGGGGAGATGTTGTCAAATAATATCTACGTATTAAGTTTTATATGTTCATAATTTATTGTTAAAATATTCAGTAGATTTCGCGAAAAAACTGAGAATAAAATTCGATGTTAGAATAAAACGTGCAGATTCTATCATTAAGCACATTTAAAGAAAAGCGATATATGTTTCAAAAGCTTACTTTTGAATATTGCGATTGTAAAGCAGGGTGGCATAGTTAGCTTAAAGAGAGAATGAGTGAGAGCGAGAGAGGGAGAGAAGCGAGAGAGAAGGGGAGGAGAGAGAGACTGACAGAGAGAGGGAGAGGAGAGAGAGGGGAGAGACTGAGAGAGTCAGAGAGAGAGGAAAGAGAGACAGAGAGAGAGAGAGAGAGAGAGAGAGAGAGAGAGAGAGAGAGAGAGAGAGAGAGAGAGAGAGAGAGAGAAGAGCATTATTATTTCTTGCCCTCTCTCTTTCTGTTCCTATTCAATTGTTTCATGGACAATTTTCATATCATCTTAATACAGTATATTTGTCCATGAAATTTGTGGGGGAGAGTTTCTTAATTACAAAGCCTTTTGCATTGGGACAGTTCCACTCTTTTGACCTCAGGGGTTCGTGCCCAGTGGCACAAACTGACCTCTATTTTTGGTTCCAATGAAGAACGATGAGTTCATCTGTGCCTTGATATGCCCTTCGCTCTCCCCGGAGCGTTGCAGTACCGGACGCAAGCAGATATTCTCATGATCAAAGTCACGTTTATTATCACTGGCATGTGCCGTGATATTTGTTAACTTAGTAGCAACTGATCAATGCAATATATAACATAGCAAAAGTAGATAAATAAGTAAAGTAAATACATTGGGTGTATAGTGAATTTTCAAAAGTCGTGCAAAGCAGAAATAATATATGATAAAAATATGACATAGTAAGCACGGGTTCAATGTCCATTTAGGAATCGGATGGCAGAGCGGGAGAACCTGTTCCTGAATCGCTGAGTGTGTGCCTACAGGCTCCTGCACTTCCCTCCTGATGGTAGCAATGAGAAAAGGATATGCCCTGGGTGATAGGGGTACTGAATAAAGGACGCTGTCACCGCTCCAGGATGATGTCCTGGGAACTTTACAGGCTTGTTTCCAAGATGGAGCTGCCTAAATTTACGACCCTCTGCAGCTTCTTTCGGTCCTGTGCAGTCGCACCGCACCACCCCGCCCCCAACAACCCTCCTTACCAGACAGTGACACAGCCTGTCAGAATGCTGTCCCGTCTATAGAAGTTTCTGAGTTTATTTCGTTCACATACCAAATCTCTTCAAACTAAAAATGAAGTATAGTAGCTGTCTTGCCGTCTTTTTATTGCTGCATCGATATTTTGGGTCCAGGTTAGGTCCTCAGATAAACAGACACCCAGGAACTTGAATCTACTCCTCTCTCCACTTCTGATCCCTCTGTGAGGATCGGCATCTGATCCGTTGTCTTGCCGTTCCTGAAGTCAACAATCAGCTCTTTCGTCTTACTGACGTTGAGTGCCAGGTTGTTGCTGAGACACCACTCCACTAGTTGGTATATCCGTTCCCGTGCGCCCTCTCGTCTCCATCTCATGTTCTACCAACAATGATTGTATCATCAGTAAACTTATAGATGGTATATGAGCCATGTCTAACCACACAGTCATGGGTGTACAGACAGCAGGGCAGTGGGCTAAGCACACAGCCTTGAGGTGCACCAAATTTGATCGTCCGCGTGGAGGAGATATTTGAACCAATCCGCACAGATTTTCGTCTTCCAGTTAGGAAGTCGAGGATCCAATTGCAGACGGAGGCACAGAGGCCCGGGTTCTGTAACTTCTTAATCAGAATTGCGGAAAGATGGTGTGAATGCTGAGCTATTGTCACCAAACAGCATCCTGCACAGGTGTTTGCATTGTCCAGGTGGTCTAAAGCCGTATGAAGAGCCATTACGATTGCTTCTGACGTTGACATGTTGTGGCGATAGGCAAATTGCCGTGGGTCTAGGTGCCTGCTGAGACAGGAGTTCACTCTAGTCATGAACACCCTCTCAAAGCATTTCATCACTGTGGATGTGAGTGCTACCGGGCGATGTTCATTAAGGCAGCTCACATTAATCTTCTTAGGCATTGGTATAATTGTAGCTGCATTTGAAGCAGTGGGAAAGTCTGCCCGGAGCAATGAGAGGTTGAAAATGTCCTTGAATACCTCCATCATTTGGTTGACAGGTTTTCAGAGCCTGACCAGGAATTCCATCGAACCTTTCATCTTGTGAGGGTTCACTCACTTTAAAGACAGCCTGATATCCGCCTCTGAGACGAAGATCACCGAGTCACCGCGTCCAGCAGGGATCTTCACAGCTGTCGTTACATTCGCGCAGAGAAGGTGTTTGGTATATCTGGTCGTGAAGCATCACTGCCATTCATGCCATTGGGTTTCGCTTTGTAGGAAGTAATGTCTTGCGGACCGTGACGGAGTTGTACATCCGATGTCGCCTCCAACCTCGTTGGAAATTGTCACTTCGCCGTCCCCAAATCATATCTGTTTTACTGGTACAGACCCAGGTCGCCAAATGTAAATGCCACAGATCTAGACTTCAGCAGACACCGTACCAGCTGGTTCAGCCACGATCTTTGGTTTGGGATCGTACAATAATTCTTTGTAGGCACACACTCATCCACACAGTTTTAATGAAGTCCGTAACAACTGCATCATATTCATCCAGATTCGAAGATGAATCCCTGAATATAGTCCAGTCTACAGATTCAAAGCAGTTCTGTAGTCGCTCCTGTCCTTCCCTTGTCCAAACCTTCTTGGTCCTCACTCCTCTTGTTGTAGTCTTCGGTCTCTGCCTATACTTGGGGGTAGAAGTAAAGCCAGGTGATCAGACTTCCCGAAGTGAGGGCGTGGAATAGGACAGTAGGCATTCTTGGCGGTGTTGTAGCAATGGTCCAGTGTGTTGTTTCCTCTAGTACTGCAAGTGATATGTTGATGGTAATTGCTTAGTGATTTTTTCAGACTGGCCTGGTTGACAATTCCCAAACCACTGGTGAATGCGTTAGGGGGCGCTGTTTCGTGCATGATGACCCCATTATTCCTTCCTTATGCCACCGAAAGTACGGTTCACACCATTTACGTTGGAGATTGATAGGTTCGTTGCCTAAGGTAGAAGGAATCAATTTTAGAAAACCAAGCATATTTATTTTTCAACATAGTTCCCTCCTACACGTACACGCATAGTCCAGCGGTGGTGGAACATATGGATCTCTTCGTTGTAGTAGTGGTCCACAGCAGGGGTGATTGATAAGTTCGTGGCATAATGAAGAAGGAGATGAGTCATTCCCTTCAAACTTTCTGCATTATCACCCAAAGAGTTCAACTGCACGTGCATGTAACAGAGCGTCTTGGACCTGCAGGTGGGACGCAGCAAGTATTATTGATAAATTCGTGGCCTAAGGTAGAAAGAGATGAGTTATACCGCTCCCGTTACATGCCCGTGCAGTTTAACTTTGAGTGAAAATGCAGAAAGTTTGAAGTTAATAGCTCATCTCCTTCTACCTTAGGCCACGAACTTAGCAATCACCCCATGTTGTGGACTGTTTCTGGAAGTCCAAGACGCTGACTTATACAAAGAAGAGATCCGTATGCTCCACGACCAGTGGACTAAATGTGTAAATGTAGGAGGGCACTATGTTGAAAATTAAATGTGCTAAGTTTTCTAAAATTGACTCCTTTTACCTTAGGCCACGAACCTATCAATCACCCCTCATAGATTAATGACTGAAACGTCTGTTCTCTCTCTAACAACCTGCAAACGAGTAGGATGATGGTCACTCGTCCCAAACGAGTTCCCCACTGAAACAGAAGCCGCTTGACCCGTCTCGTTCCCTCACAAGTGATGGAGTGCAACAGTCCGTCTTTCAGTATAAACTTCATTCCACTTCTCAAAGCGGTGCCGAAGGCACAAAGCACATTTGACCCGATCTTCATCGGTGGCACTTTGACAGTTTTGGGCAATATGTTGCAGTAATTCATCAGTAATTATTATTATTATTATTATTATTATTATTATTATTATTATTATTATTATTATTATTATTATTATTATTATTATTATTGTTGTTGTTGTTGTTGTTGTTGTTGTTGTTGTTGTTGTTGTTGCTGTTGCTGTTGTTGTTATTATTATCATAATCATCATCATAACTATTATTATTCGTCTACCTATCTCTGTGCTCTCACCTCTACTTCCTGCTCACGACTGTGTGTCCTCGTGTGCGGTCCCAGGTATTATGGATTACCCTACCCGCAATAACGTGTCTCTCGTCATGTTATTGCAGGCCTCTGAATCTAAAGCAGGACGCGGATTGTATTTATAGTAATGTATGACACCTTTTATGAGTTTGGCTTTTAAAGCAACATTTTGGTGAATGATGATTGCCACGTGATCGTGTCCGTGTCAGTAACCAGATGAGAAGCTCCCGCACCGGAGGTTGGTCTGGAAGGTTCAGTCGCTCGGCATTCACGATGAGGTAGTAAATGGGATCAGACATCGGCTTTGTAGTGGAAGCCAGAGAGTGGAAGGAGATTGTCGCATCTCTGACTGGAGGCCTGTGACTCTGACAGTGCCGTAGGGAGCAGTGCTTAGTACGTTTTTGTTTCTCGTCTATATCAACCATCTGAATGATAATGTGGTTTACTGGAAATCTGCGGGTGACAACCTGATTGGAGGTGTAGTGGACAGCGAGGAAGGCTGTAATGACTTACATCGGGATCCGCACCAGCTGGAGAAATGAGCTGAAAATGGCTAATGGAATTTCATACATACAAAGAGATGTTGCTCTTCGGCAGAAGTAACCAGGTAGGGCACTGAGGAGTGCGGTAGAACAAAGGGAGCTGGGAATACAGGTCTATAATTTGTTAAAAGGGGCGTCACAGATAGATAGGGTTATAAAAAAAGCTTTGGGTACGTTGGCCTTCATGCCTCAGAGTTAAGTAAAGGAGATGGGATGTCACGCTGTATGATACATTTTTGAGGAAATTTACAATGATGTTGCCGGGTCTCGAGTTCATGGTTTCTCGAGTTCGACTTTTGGTAAGGGGAGGGAAGTTCAAGGGGGATATTAGAGGAAGGGTTTTCACTCAGAGAGTGGTTGGTGCGTGGAATGTACTGCCTGAGTCAGTGGTGGAGACAGCTACACTAGTGAAGTTTAAGAGAACACTAGACAGGTATATGGAGGAATTTAAGGAGTGGGGTTATATGGGAGGCAGGGTTTGAGGGTCGGCACAACATTGTGGGCCGAATGGCCTGTAATGTGCTGTACTATTCTATGTTCTATGTTTTATGCTCTTCCATTGGATAACAGTTTCTACTATCGTGATACTTCCTTCATTTTTCATCTTTGTGCTTTCATTTAATTTCAGTTCCGTGTACTTCTTAACAGAATAGTATATGTTCGTTGGAGTGGTTAATCATGTTTCCGTTGATGAAAATATATCTGACTGTTGTGAAAAGTATTTAAAATTATTCTGTTCATTCTTCTTTCCCAGGTGGAGTTAATGCAAATGGGTTCCAGTGTCCATGGTGATTTCTAAAAATTCCTCATTTCAGTCCATATTTTCCTTTGTAAGTCTTTTTTCAAATCTGTTTCCGACCCGGATATTATGCGATATATCTGCTAAACATGTCAATATGTATTATCTTGCTTTGCTAGGCTCAAGCTGATAAAACCAGAGGTCCGGGTACACTAATTTCTCAATTGTTCAGAACTTTCCGCCTATCCTAATGGTGGTCAGTATTGAGCTTTTCTGAAGATTTACTGACATACTGCTGTGTGAGGATGGTGACGGGTGAGGAGGAGGGGAAGATGGAGGAGGTGAGGCGTGAGGACAGAGGACAGAAGAGGGCGAGGGAGCTACACACACTCAGACAGGGGATTGGGAAGTTCCATTCTCTCTGACCCGAACACAGTAACCAAGGCAGCACAAGGGGAGGATCTGAGGTTTCACGTTCTCGCTCCGTTCGCCAGTTCCTCCTGTTCCCGAGCTGCGCTGCGAGTTTCTGCTGCTCTGAATGGAGCCTTTCACGCGTCGCTATTCCATTCACATCTCGTCTCCGATTGACACTCACTGTCTCTCTCTCCTATCTCTCCCTCCATTCGCTGTCTCTCTCCCCGCTCTCTCTTTAACTATCACACTTTTTAACTCTCATTCATTCTCTCTCTCTCTCTCTCCCTCGCTCTCTCCCTCTCTCTCTCTCTCTCTCTCCCTCTCCCTCTCCCTCTCCGTCCCCCCTCTCTCTCTCGGACTTACTCTCTCACTTGGGTTTGCTTTCTGTTTTTTTCTCTGTCTCTCTCCTGTATTTGTCTGTCTGTCTGACTGTTCCTCTCGTTTTTTTTAATTCTCACTGCTTCTAAATCTTTCTCTATAACAGTCCTTCTCATTCTCCGCGCACTTCCTCCCGTGGGAGAATCTGTGGTTTGGGATTGAGAGAAAGGGACTGTGGCATCAGGGAGAAAGGGGGCGGGGAAAAGAGAGAGTGAGAGAGAGAGAGAGAGAGAGAGAGACATTTACTTCCACCACACTTGTCACACTCAACGTCTCCGTTGAGGTGATGGAGGGAAGAGAGGAAGATGTCAGAGAGAGAGAGAGACGGGAGAGAAAGAGCTCTGGGATAGAGAGTCTGGAGAGGGACTGAGAGTCTGAGGCAGACATATAGGGGTGAGGAGAGTTTGGAGAAGGACCCTGGAGGAAGAAAACACTGCTTAATTACCACCAGCTTTTATATTACATTGATTGTATTGTGGTTATAATTTTATGTTGTTTCTTGTGTATGCCTGCAAGAAAATGACATGTTCGGCCCAACTTTGCGGGCCGAAGGGCCTGTAGTGCGCTAGGTTTTCTGTTTCTGAACTGAATTTCAGAGCTGAATACGGTGACGGAGATGTACTTTCGTAATAAATTTGCTTTTACCTATGAAAGAGACTGTCGGAGAGAGAGAATCTGGGAGGGTGGAGAGAGAGCGAATGGGGAGCCAGAAGTGTGAGACGGGGAGAAAGGCCAGTGAGAGAGAGGGAGAGACCAAGCCGGAAAATAGCCCAGGAGGAGAGGGAGAGAAATCGTAGATGAGAGAGCAGCCGGGATGAGGGGGAGATTTGGGATGAGACCGGGGACATAGAGACGGGGAGAGCTGACGTGGGGAAGGGTAGATGAGACTGGGTGCCGAGAGTGTAAAAGAGGAAAGGAGCAAGAGCGCGTGAGGGGTAGAGAGAGAGAGAGAGAGAGATGGGGGCAGGGAGAGAAACGAAATAAAGGGTGGTGAGAGGGGCTGGAGGACAGGATGGGGGAGAGAGAGGTGGGGAAAGAGATGGAGAGGGCAAAGGGGACAGAAGGGGAAGAGAGGTGTGAGAGAGAGAGGCTGAGGGAGTGGGTAGGGGATGACGCAGAGGCGATGATGGTTTTACTCGTCTCAACTCGTCTCCTCACCTTTTCTTTCTCCCCTCCCTCTCACACCGCCCCCTGCTAACCAGCCCGCACCGAAAGATCGCTTTCATCTTCTCCAGCAAGCTCGCGCCCCCTCCTGCCTTCGGGCCGAGCGACCTGAGGAGGGGCGGGAGAAAACTGAAGGTGGTATTTTGGAGATGGGTGGTAACGGCGCTGAGCTCTTCCCGGAACTACAGTCCTCCCCATGGGTACGCCTCACTGTTCCAGCTCCCTTGTTACGAGTCTTCTTGTCCCAGCCCTGGCATCCTGTCATTCCTGAAACACTCCGCTCTCTGTTCTCTCGCTCTCCCCTCTATAACCGCCCATCTCACCCTGGCTGGCGGCCATTTTGTGATGTTTACCATTGACAACCGCTCTCCCAGCATCACTCCCCTACTCACCCCGTCACTCCTGACACAGCTATCCCCTCTCTGTCTCCTTGTCCGTTCTACTGCCATTCACCGTGGCGTGGTGAGCATTTTCTGATGGGAAATTTCGCTCCCCCACCCAATCCCTTCCCTTCCCTGCGTCGTTGAGTGAGTGGCTCCCCTCTCCCTCCGTTGTGACACTCAACTCTCAGTCGCTCCCCTGTCCCTCCGTTGTGACACTCAACTCTCCGTCCCATCAGCTCTGACCGCGTCCCGACCCCTTGTTCCCCTTTTCCCCGAACACACCCCTCTTTCTTGCAGCTTGTTTTATTTGCGAAGGAATTGTCAGCACCCATCCTTCCTCCACTGTAGAAAAAGTCACTCCCCCCAACCTCCCCATCCTGTCAAATCAGACCACTCCTTCCCGTCCCATTATTCCCGCTCCCTCCCCGTCCCATTATTCTCGCTCCTTTCCTGTCATTTCACACCTCCTCGTCCGTCTTCGTCTTCCCCACGTCGGCCACCAGTTTGTGACAGGGACTTTCGCCCCTCCCCTTTCCGTCCCTATTGAGTCAGTGACTTCGCCACGTTCACCGTCTCATCAGTCCACTCCTCGTCCCGTCACTCCTCTTCCTCCCAAAACCCTCACCCCTCCTCCCCAAAACCCTCATGTATATATGTATGTGTGAATATCTGAGATATGTACATTAGTTTATTCAACATTATTAAAATTAAAACTGTATATAGTACGCAAGGCTATGTAAAACACATAGTAAAATAGTCAATAACATATTCGATCCCGCAATTGTATCCATGGGCACCGCATCTTCCTTCGCCATAGATTCTGAGTGTGACAGTGGCCATTGTAAGTCAGTGTCTCACTCCATCCCTGGCGGCCACATTAACCAAGGATTCGTCCATTTTAAATCAGCGCTTCCCTCCCTCTCTTGTGCTCACTTCTACCAAAGCCGTCACTCCCTCCTCAGCGGCCATTTCAAGTGAAGCGTCGGCAATTTGAAGTCAACGTGTCCTTCACTCCTTCTCTGCCGCTCACTTTAATCGAGGCGTCGCTCCCTCCTTGGTTCCGTTTCAACCCGGCCGAACTCCTTCAGTCAATTCATCTCTCCCTTTTTCTCAACAAAATTAATCAGCACATAACTCTCCCCTCCACCCATGGTAATTTTCAGAAAGTACACAATCACAACCCTGTCGGTCATTTTAACTCTGCCTGTCACTCCCACTCTCTTGTCAGTGTATCACTCCCTCCCTGCCGGCCATGAGAAACAAGGTGACCACAGCCATCTTAATTCCGCCCATCGCCCCCTCCCTGGCGCTCATTGTCTCTCAGCCCATCACTTTCTCCCTGGAGACCATTTTCAGTCAACCTTTCACTCCCTCCCTAGTGACCATTCTAAATCATTTCTGTCGTTCCCTCCCGATTCACCATTTTCAATCAGGAGCCCCTCGCATGACACTCTCTCGACCACCCTCCACTCGATTGCGCAGACTGTTTATCACAAATAATAAGTATATCGCAAAAAATAGAGACCGATCTGACATCCTCATCTCCGGAGATTTGGAGACCGAGGGCACGGTTCTCGGTCTCCAAATCCCAAATTGCGAATTTTCCCAGCCACGGGTCCTGATCTCTGTCTCCACACCGAGAGATTTACCGCGCACTGTGTCAGGTCTCTGTGTCGACACCGGGAATATTACCGCACACGTTTCCTGGTGTCTGTATCCTCCTCTCTCTACGACACTCGGAGTGATAACTCTCAATGAATGTCCCGGCATGGGGACACGGAAACTATAAACCTCTCTCACATGCATTCCCACCACCGCCATCTTCAGGAAGGCGTGCCGAAGGTCCTTCCATCCGATCATACCCACAGTCTCCGCCAGAAGTTAGAACCTCATCAGTTTTACAAACTCGTCAACATTCACACGACCCTCCACTTTTCTTGTAACTAATAAACCATCGACGTTCTCGTCAAATTTCCTAAACGCAGCACTGTGTTTTGTCAAGCTCGGAATTCTGGCGTCCCCGGCAATTTCCAGGTTAACATACCGGTAGGAAATGAACTGGAAGGCGTCCCATTGGGAGGCAGATGGAAGTAGTGAATGGGAAGGGGTGGGGCCCATTGGGTGAGAATGGAAAGGGGTGGGTCGATTGGAAATGAATGGGAACGGTTGATTCCTATTGGAAGTGAACATGAAGGTATGGGTCCCATTGGGGGTGAATGGGAAGGGGTGAATCACATTGGGAGAGATCAGAAAGGACTGGGTCCCTTTCCGAGTGAATGGGAAAGGATGGGTCCCATTGGGAGTGCATGGGAATGGATGGGTCCCATTGGGAGTGAATGGGAAAGGATGGGTCCCATTGGGAGTGATTGGGAATGGATGGGTCCCATTGGGAGTGAATGAGAATGGATGGGTCCCATTGGGAGTGAATGAGAATGGATGGGTCCCATTGGGAGTGAATAGGAATGGATGGGTCCCATTGGGAGTGAATGGGAATGGATGGGTCCATTGGGAGTGAATGGGAATGGTTGGGTCCCATTGGGAGTGAATGAGAATGGATGGGTCCCATTGGGAGTGAATGGGAATGGATGGGTCCCATTGGGAGTGAATGGGAATGGATGGGTCCCATTGGGAGTGAATGGGAATGGATGGGTCCCATTGGGAGTGAATTGGAATGGATGGGTCCATTGGGAGTGAATTGGGAATGGATGGGTCCAATTGGGAGTGATTCGGAATGGATGGGTCCCATTGGGAGTAAATGGGAATGGATGGGTCCATTGGGAGTGAATGGGAATGGATGGTTCAATTGGGAGTGAATGGGAATGGTTGGGTCCATTGGGAGTGAATTGGAATGGATGGGTCCATTGGGAGTGAATGGGAATGGATGGGTCCCATTGGGAGTGAATGGGAATGGTTGGGTCCATTGGGAGTGAATTGGAATGGATGGGTCCATTGGGAGTGAATGGGAATGGATGGGTCCCATTGGGAGTGAATGGGAATGGATGGGTCCCATTGGGAGTGAATGGGAATGGATGGGTCCATTGGGAGTGAATGGGAATGGATGGGTCCCATTGGGAGTGAATTGGAATGAATGGGTCCATTGGGAGTGAATTGGGAATGGATGGATCCAATTGGGAGTGATTCGGAATGGATGGGTCCCATTGGGAGTAAATGGGAATGGATGGGTCCATTGGGAGTGAATGGGAATGGATGGTTCAATTGGGAGTGAATGGGAATGGTTGGGCCATTGGGAGTGAATGCGAATGGATGGATCCATTGGGAGTGAATGGGAATGGATGGGTCCCATTGGGAGTGAATGGGAATGGATGGGTCCCATTGGGAGTGAATGGGAATGGATGGGTCCAATTGGGAGTGAATGGGAATGGATGGGTCCCATTGGGAGTGAATGGGAATGGATGGGTCCATTGGGAGTGAATGCGAATGGATGGATCCATTGGGAGTGAATGGGAATGGATGGGTCCATTGGCAGTGAATGGGAATGGATGTGTCCATTGGGAGTGAATGGGAAGTGCTGGGTCCCATTGGGAGTGAATGGGAATGGATGGGTCCCATTGGGAGTGAATGGGAATGGATGTGTCCATTGGGAGTGAATGGGAATGGATGGGTCCCATTGGAGTGAATGGGAATGGATGGGTCCCATTGGGAGTGAATGGGAATGGATGGGTCCCATTGGAAGTGAATTGGAATGGATGGGTCCATTGGGAGTGAATGGGAATGGATGGGTCCCATTGGGAGTGAATGGGAATGGATGGGTCCCATTGGGAGTGAATGGGAATGGCTGGGTCCCATTGGGAGTGATTCGGAATGGATGGGTCCCATTGGGAGTGAATGGGAATGGATGGGTCCATTGGGAGTGAATGGGAATGGATGGTTCAATTGGGAGTGAATGGGAATGGTTGGGTCCATTGGGAGTGAATGCGAATGGATGGATCCATTGGGAGTGAATGGGAATGGATGGGTCCCATTGGGAGTGAATGGGAATGGATGGGTCCCATTGGGAGTGAATGGGAATGGATGGGTCCCATTGGGAGTGAATGGGAATGGATGGGTCCCATTGGGAGTGAATGGGAATGGATGGGTCCATTGGGAGTGAATGCGAATGGATGGATCCATTGGGAGTGAATGGGAATGGATGGGTCCCATTGGGAGTGAATGGGAATGGATGGGTTCAATTGGGAGTGAATGGGAATGGTTGGGTCCATTGGGAGTGAATGCGAATGGATGGATCCATTGGGAGTGAATGGGAATGGATGGGTCCATTGGGAGTGAATGGGAATGGATGTGTCCATTGGGAGTGAATGGGAAGGGCTGGGTCCATTGGGAATGAATGGGAATGGTTGGAGTCCATTGGGAGTGAATGGGAATGGTTGGAGTCCATTGGGAGTGAATGATAAGTGTTGGGGTCCGTTGGGAGTGAATGGGAAGGGCTGAGTCCCATTGGGAGTATGGGAAGGGATGAGGTCTATTGGGATGTCGGGCGATGAGATTGAAATGAAGTGCATGGGGTCCAGTTGGAATGTTCGGAAGAAGGAAGCGAATGGATGGGGTTGTGTCCCGTTACGAATGCAGATGGGTGCAATGAATGGGAAGGGGTGGGGTCTATTGGGAGCGCAGACAGTGCTTAGACGATGGGAGTGAATGAGTAGTGGCATGTCCCGTTAGGAATGCGGATGGTGGGAATGAATGAGAAAAGGTGACCTTTGATTGAGAGCGAGGCCTGTGTGAAAGGATGGGAAGGAGTGCCGACGGTGAGAGAGAACAGCAAGGGGTGCAGTCTCGGTTTTGCAAAATTATCCTCATCCTCGATTTCACCCTGGGCTACTTCTTAAAGGTAGAAGTCAAATGTGATTCTCAACCAGAAGTGGGTGATGTGTCGGTATGGAGGGAGATTCACTCTGTGTCTGATCACAGGAGTGTGTGATGGGACAGTATGGAGGGAGCTTCTCTCTGTGTCTGAACCTGGGAGTGTGTGATGGGACAGTGCGGAGGGAGATTCACTGTGTCTGACCCCGGGAGTGTGTGATGGGACAGTATGGAGGGAGCTTCTCTCTGTGTCTGAACCTGGGAGTGTGTGATGGGACAGTGCGGAGGGAGATTCACTGTGTCTGACCCCGGGAGTGTGTGATGGGACCGTGTGGAGGGAGATTGACTCTGTGTCTGACCCCGGGAGTGTGTGATGGGACAGTGCGGAGGGAGAGTCACTCTGTGTCTGACCCCGGGAGTGTGTGATGGGACGGTGAGGAGGGAGATTCACTCTGTGTCTGACCCCGGGAGTGTGTGATGGGACGGTGTGGAGGGAGATTCACTCTGTGTCTGACCCCGGGAGTCTGTGATGGGACAGTGTGGAGAGAGATTCACTCTGTGTCTGACCCCGGGAGTGTGTGATGGTTCGGTGTGGAGGGAGATTCACTCTGTGTCTGACCCCGGGAGTCTGTGATGGGACAGTGTGGAGAGAGATTCACTCTGTGTCTGACCCCGGGAGTGTGTGATGGTTCGGTGTGGAGGGAGATTCACTCTGTGTCTGACCCCGGGAGTGTGTGATGGGACAGTGTGGAGAGAGATTCACTCTGTGGCTGACCCCGGGAGTGTGTGATGGGACAGTGTGGAGAGAGATTCACTCTGTGTCTGACCCCGGGAATGTGTGATGGGACGGTGTGGAGAGAGATTCACTCTGTGTCTGACCCCGGGAATGTGTGATGGGACGGTGTAGGCAGCTTTCCTGCATGCTAACGCCGGTTTTCCATCCCCATCCCTCTCACACTGAGGACTTCAGTGGACTCACGTCGATTTTAACTGTCTGCGGGGTATGAGGGGGTCAGTTAGCCAGGATGGAGGTTGGGTGGAGATGAGATACTGGGCATCCAGACTCTGTCAGTCCGACCTCCCTCAGCCTGGAGCTGAGACGCTACTGTGTCAGTGTGAGGAGCTCCGACCCACTGTTGCAGTGCACAGGGTGCGGGGGGGTGGGTGGGTGCAGCAGAAACCTTAATAAAATCTCTAGTCTGACACTAAGACAGGTAGCTACAGGATTATTGATTTCATCATGACAAATGTAAATTTAACAATGTGTGAGCTGCTGACATGCGGGAATAAATAAGCTGCTCCCGACTCTCTCACAGTCACACACAATTAACTGACCGGTGACAACGAGTGACCGGTTGAATAATCAGTCCCGTTTCTCACTGTCACTCTGCATCGGGGAACCGATGATTATAAAATCACACTTCAGGGACGTGTCTAGGATCGCTGCAGATCCAGGGTCACTGCCGAGGGATTTGTCCATTTAACATCATTATATCGGCCACACTGGAGAATGCACCGTCCTCAGCAAAGGGAGCAAAAGGATCTCGTCCCGTTCTCTTCCTATCTGTGTAATTCCCCGGGATCTCACGTGGGGGTGGGTGTCTCGGACACGTACACCCGGCGGAAGCTGATCAGCTGGACAACAGCTGGAAATACATCACTGCAGGACTGCTTCCGATGTCACAGAGCGCGAGACTGGAACAAGTTCCGTTAAAACCATTGGGAATTACCCCTGGCACCCGGTTTAAAGGTACGGGTGGGAGTTAAAGGCGAAAGGGGCAGGGGAATTGACCAAAATGCCACCATCCTGCGGGCAGGGATGTTCCCACACTCAGATGTTCAGATCCACACTGTCAGTCCGGGTCTGCGTTCCTGCAGAGATCTCAGTTCCTCCTTCCTGGTCTCACTGAACTGATTCTCCCCCAGCCTGAAACAGATGGGAAAATAAAGATGAAATAAACAGATTACACAACAGTGTCAGTAACAGGGGACCGGGGTTAATATTTCAACAACACTCACTGAAAAATATCACGAGAAAATCCGCGGATCCGCTGATATTTTATCACATTGAACATTAACACAAACACTCACCGGATCCGCTCCAGACTCGGGAGGGTCAGTATGAGGCGGCGGAGAGCGGGGACAGATCGGTCTGTCAGCGAGTTTACTGCCAGGTTCAGCTCCGACAGTGATGGGTTTGTCCTGAGAGCGGAGACGAGATCCTCGGCACCAGAATCTGTGAGAGCAACCTTCCTGAGTCTAGAGACGAGAGAGAGTAAGGGTGAAGGACACAGAGAGACAGGAGACAGTACAAATCCCCAGTGTTTATCAGTAACACAATTAGAGATCACATTAATGTTCAGTGTCAGACACCAGTGACTAGAAACACAATCTCCCACAGTCTGATACTTACTCCAGTTTCTGTATTTTACACTCCGGGTTCCTCAGAGCCGCAGACACCAGTTTCACTCCTGAATCTCCCAGTTCGTTCCACCCAAGGCTAAACGCAAACAGAGAGATTGATGACCAAAGTGAGTCAAACCGTGGGTCTGAGGGAATTTTTCTCACTCGGATATTTCAGGAAATATTAAACCATTCAGTAAATCACTGATCGGAGTTCCCAACGCTGTCAAGGTACCTCACTGACCAGCTCCAGGGGATTCACCAAATGTCAGTAATTTAGTCTGTCGGTGTGACCCTGTAAACTCCAAATATTCTGTATCAATCCCCGATGGTGAGAGAAATGTTCCTGATGTGGGAGTTTCAGGAGGGGCAGTGTTGAAGGGGAGAATGTTTCACATTGAGGAGGATTTGTGAATGGGGAAATGTCGATTGGAAATGACAACACCTGGGGAAAAGAATGGAATGGAAGGAGGATGGAGAAGAGAGAACCCACAAGAGGAAAGGTGATGGGGAACAGTGATCCCACAGGAAGATGGGAATTGGGAAGAGAGTTCCAACAGGATGAAGTAGAATGGGGAGAGGAGATGCACCCATGGGGTCCGGGTATCTGGTAGAGAACACAGTCACACATGTGGACTGAAGGTGATAGTCGCTCACGGGGAAGGGCAGGGGAGGACAAACTCACAGTGGCATTTCATTCCTTCTCACTGGGACAGTCTGCTGACGGTCTCTTGTCCCTCACCGGGAAGGGGATGTGAATCTCTGACCCACCTGCTGCAGTCAGTGTCAGTCTGGGTGTCAGTAACAGTGAGAAGGAACATTGTCAATGGACGTGTCACAGGCAGCGAGGAACACGGCCATTCCCGTGATTTACTACCATTAAACCAATGGTCGTTGTTCACTGATCTGATGAAGTCTCCAACATCCCTTCACAAGGAAGCACAGAACCCTCCCGTCCTTGGGGAATTACTGACCAGTCCCCTGGTCATTTGACACAATTCTTCACAATCTGATTTACTCCAGTTTTACCCGAACTCTTTTACATTGAAACAACACAATGGAACAGTTTCACAGTTCAGAGTGAGAGACAAATCAAGTTACCTCAACTCCTGGCACTTGTGCAGCCCGGGTCCCAGCCTCTGGATTCCTTCACACTGAATGTGGCAGTTCTCCAGTTTGAGGTGTTTTATTGTATCACAGAGTCCGATGACATGAGACAGGACCGCACAGTCAATCGGGGTCAGTGTCATTCCACTGAGTGAAAGTGTTTCCACAGATCCCAGTGCATTCTGAGCCAGTCTATCATTCTGAGACTCAAACAGGTAGTGCAATGTGTTCAGGAGGCTCCTTTTACCAGCTTCACTCTCTGTGTTTCCACTCTGGCGTTTAACCTCCTCCTTCACCCAGTCAATCACCCGGCAGGTTGTTTGATGAGGAAATGGACCCAGAAACTCCTCCAGGCCCCGAGCTGTCATTGGGGAGGAGAGACCAGCAACAAAACGGAGAAATACCTCAAATCGCCCATCTGTCATGTTGTGGGTTTCAGTGAGGAGTTTCTTAATATCTCTGCCATCTGGGATCAGGAATTGTGTCACTGCAGCTACAAACTCTTGGATGGTGAGGTGTGGGAATGTGTATACCACGCTTTGGGCAGAATCCTCTCTCTCCAAAAGCTCCATCAGGAACCCGGACAGGAACTGGGAAGGCTGCAGATTGTACTTGATCAAATCTCCATCTGTAAACACAATCTTCTTCTCGGACACTCCTCTGAAGGCCATCTGACCAACCCTGAGCAACACATCACGGGGGTTCTCAATCTCACGGCCATGGTTTTTCAGGATGTTGTAAATATAGTAGGAGTACAGTTGGGTGATGGTCTTGGGAACTCGCTGTGGGTCCCTGACTCTTTGTGTGAAGAAGGGGCCCAGTACCAGAGCGAGGATCCAGCAGTAGGAGGGGTTGTAGCTCATGGTGTACAGGATCTCGTTCTCCTTCACGTGTTTGAAAACAGCTGCTGCCACCGCCTGATCTTCAAAATGCCTGAAGAAATATTCCTTCCGTTCCTCACCGACAAATCCCAGGAGTTCAGCCCAAACACCGATCTTAGCCTTTTCCAATAAATGTAACATAGTGGGGCGGGTTGTCACCAGCACTGAACACCCTGGGAGCAGCTTGTGCTGGATTAAACTGTACACAATGTCAGACACCTTGCATTTGAATTCAGGATCTGTGCATGTGGACTGAGGTTCTGTGTCTCTCCAACTGTCAGCAAAATCAATTGTGTCATTGAACTCATCCAGACCATCGAATATAAACAGCAGTCCCTCTGGGTTCTTCCAGACCTCTCTCAGGATATTCCCAAAGTAAGGATACTGATCCAGAAGCAGTTCCTTCAGGTTTATTCTGCAGTTAATGGAGTTTAAAGCACGGAATTTGAAACTGAAGACAAACTGGAATTTATGATATATTTTCCCCGTGGCCCAGTCATAAACAATCTTTTGTACCATTGTTGTTTTCCCGATCCCCGGTAGTCCAGCCACTGCTGCTGAACTCCCAGATTTGTATTTTCTCTGGGAAAAGCTGCTGTGGAACAACTGACCAGTCTGGATTTTTTCCAGCTCTCCGCGGAGATGTTTCTCTCTGCACTCCTCGTGGTCTCTGCCTCTTGCCAGCAGCTCATGTTCCGCCAGTCTCCGATCTCGAACAGTAGAAATGACCGTGAGCTCAGCGTATCGATCAACCAGTGGGAAAACCTTCACCTTCTCCCTCATCAGGATCGTGTTCACTCTCAGTGTTTCAGTTTGTGCCCGCAGAGTCTCCTTGTGTTTCTGTTGAACATCTTCCATGGGAACAGAGAACATAGTCAAAATGTTATGTGGTTCAACGGACAAAGAAATTTCTAAATGCATTCCAATATTCAGTGTTTGAGATTACATGAATTAATTCAATGTTTCCATAGATATTAGGACAGGAAGTAAAATTCTGTACATATCTGTCCAGACACCCGAATTAACAGCAATGAATGTCCCACGTAACCAGCCTTTGCCCCTTCTCCTGTCGGAAGAAACACTTCCATCCGGCTTAGTGACTAAACCACACGTGAAGGCCAGGAGTGGGACTTTGTTGTCAGAGACTATTTTAGTCGCACACCACTGGGATCATTTAATAGGTCATGGCAGCTCATCCCCACTACCACCCCAATCTTAAGCAACCAAGGGGCAATGTAGTATTGACAACAGTAAATCAGTAATTTGGTTTATTAATGTCACATGCACCACAGTAAAATGCATGTGATCCAAATAGATCATTACATCACATCAGTGCAATGAGGTCGTACAAGGAAAAATGGAACAGAATACTTAAGAGAAACAGTGTTTCAGTTGCCGAGAAAATGCAGTTCAGGCAGACAATAAGGAGGAAGGCAAAAGGATCATTGGGAGGTCAGGGTTTTGTTTTTGAAATTATGCTCACAAAGTGTAGAATTCAACACCTAAAACTACAGGACTGTGCAGAAGTCTGAGGTGTATATTACGACTGACAACATTTTGTCTTTTATTTTCTAGTTTGCACTTTATCCCGTTGTGATGCGTTTTGAACGGCATCGTCTGGATGAAAGGTACTTTATAAAAAAGTTGTTGTTGTTGTTGTTATTATTATTATTTTCTTAGCCTAAATCTTGAGGTACTGGCATGGCCAAGCACACTCATGTCTGAATTGACAGGAAATGTCAGACTATTCTCGTGGTGTATAGTATTGTGGGGTTTCGAAGTTTTACACAAGTATTGCTGTGTGAGCCTAACTGTTTAACACATTTGTGTAAACGCCTTTGGGATGATACCGGTTATCGATATTACGATTGGGATAATGAATAACCTGTTCGTGTTCCATAGATCTTTCATTTTTCCCTTTTAATTCAGCATATTTCTGGTGTTTTTCCTAACTAATTTCTGAATGTGTGTTTGGAATGGCAATATATATTTAAAAAGTTGTGTTTGCTTGTTTATTCTGGAAAATTATATCCAAACGGTTACCATTGATTATCCTATCTGAGACAATGATCGGTCACAGTATGATATGAAGGACTCTAATTCTTAACTACTTGATGTGTGGCCAGCTGGTTAAAGCGTAGGTCTAGTGATCTGATGGTCACCAGTTTGAGCCTCAAATGAGGCACTGTAGTGTCCTTGAGCAAGGCACTTAAACACACATTGCTCTGCGATGACACCGGTGGTGTGGAGAGGGGAGACTTGCAGCATGGGCAACTGCCGGTACTTCCATTCCTTCCAAGCGCAAATCAACGAGGCAAACACAGGCCTCAAAAACTCTAAAAGTGGAGCAGCCTTGTACTTATAGTAATTTATTGTGTTATTCATCAGTTGTAGTTTAAGCAAGATTTTTGTGAATGTTGTCCACCACTTGATTGTGCTTGTGCAGGTCATGAGATTCAGTGAAATTACTGCAGGATTATTGATGTAAATTCAGATTTTCTTCAGCCATGGAGAAGATTGTTAGAAGGTTTTCCTTTAATACATGATTATCTATTTTCTTTGCTTTTTCATATCCTAAATATATGTTTCATCCATCGGTTGCATTGTATCCTGATGCTCTGTTTGATATTCTACTGGCTCTATTGCACCTTTCTTTATGATTCATGTTTTGTACTTTTCTATTATAAAGTTGCTGCTTATATCTTTGGAAATTAGTTCCATTTTTTGAATAATTTGCTTTAGCTTTACTGATGCAAGAGCAAATAACTTCCATTTGTCAATGTATAGCTGTGTCAAGGTATAATTTGTATTTTTTTCTGATTTGTATCTGATTTTTGTCAATTTCAGTAAATTATGGGCAGACTTAAAGCCAGACAGAACCATATTAGGCTAACTGAGTCTCTCTGGAAAATCCCTCAATTTATTTTGATAATGCTGGTTGTTTCTTTGTGTATGTTAATAGGACGATCATTTTACGCCAATGCTTCATTAGATGTTGCCGAAATTTCACAATTATTGTATGACTTTATATATATTTGGAACTTCTCTTTAACACGCGAGGGACAGAATCAAATGGTTTGATAAACAATATATCACTGAAAGATTTCTGCTCTCCACAGGTTTTGAAATATAATTACCTAATCTGTTATCTGTTGTTCACACCCAAACGGTATTCTTTCTGCTCTCCTGTGAGTATATTGTGGTTATCTAAGTGAGTTGTTATTTGTTACGAGATGCATGATGCTACAATTTTATATAAAAATAAAATTGTCTTATTATTAAGAGCCAATAATAACATAGTAGGTGACCATTCAGTAGTCTTATAAATGCAGAATTAAAGTTGTCCTTGATGCTGGTGGTACATACCTTCAGCTTTTTATATTTTCTGCCACATGGGAGTATTAAAGAGAGTATGTTTGAGCTGGTTTGGGGTTCAGTAGCAAGGCTTTGGGCCGGGTTTGTGTCTTGCCAACTTGATTGAGTTCCTCCAGGAGGTGAGAAAGATGATGGATGAAGTTACACATGGATGTTGTCTACTTGAATATTGGTAGAGTCTTTGACCAGGTCCCACATGGGAGGCTCATACAGAAAATTAACATGCCTGGGAACTGTGTGAATTGTGCTGGCTGGTGGGGACCCACACTGGGAGAAATTTCTTGGCTGGCGGGTGGTGAATCTGTGAAATTATTGGCATAGACAGCTGAGGAAGACATGTCATTGGATATATTTAAAATACAGGTCGATATGTTCCTGATTCGGAAGAGCATCAACATTTACACAAGGCAGGATAATGGGGTTCAGGGGAATTGTGGAGGAAATTCACTGAGCCAAATGGCTCCTAAGTCTTATGGTTTTAGGGAGCATCAGGAGATTTGTATTCATTTCTGATAGTCCAGCTCTTGGAAGGATTAGAGATGGTGCAGAACAGGTTCATCAGGATGATGCCTAGATTCAGTGACATGTGCTACAAGTAGAGGTTTGATAAACTTCGTTTGTTTAGTCTGGTGGTACAATAAGAATCTGACTGAGGTGTACAAGTTTGAAAGATGACAGTTTGAGTCGACAGCCTGTATTTTGTTTGTTATTTTTTATTAGACTGGTGTCTGATATCAGAGGGCATTTTGTTAAGGTGAGAAGGGGTAAATTTACAGCAATTGTGGGTAGTTTTTTCACAGAGCTGTGGGTGCCTGGAATTTACTGTCTGGGTCATGTCAGAGGCAACTATATTATAGATGCTCCTAGATATGCATGAATGTGCAGGAAATGCAAGGATATGGTCAGAAATATAAGAAAGGATACCAAAGTTTATGTTTTCTCTTTCCCAGACTACCGAATCACAAAAGGTAAAGAATTGAGTGTAACTGCTATTACGAAGGAAAGGGGGCTTCGGAATCTGAAAGATCTGAAGATGGAAAAGTCACCTGGATTGGGTCATACAGTATAGCAGCAGTGTGCCTGGGGTGTGAGGGCATTCCCAGAGCGTGAGGACCTGGAGTCAGGGCTTCACCAGAACCAACAGCTGGATTAATAGAAAAATACAATGTAGAATATTCAGGCTGCAAAGAGAGATTGTTACTTTAAATTGTTACTTGAATACAGAGATCAGAGAGTGACTAATGGCAAGTTTTCATTCCCGAGTTTTACCAAGTCCCAGACTAACATTTTAGATGCAGTTTGAACTGTGCATATCATCACTCACCTATCAGTTGAATGGGTAACTCAGATAACCCTTGGGCAATGTTCATGTATTCCTGTTGATCAGGGCCTGTTTAAATATATTTAATAATCCATGGAAACAGAGCTAAAATAATTAATATAACAAAAATATTTATTTCAATGTGCCTTTGTGTTCAGTGCGTGTTTTTATCATACCGTGTTCCTGTATTTCCCTCAGTATTTTGTCCAGCTTTGGTAATTCTGTCCTCCACATCAGAAAGGATTCCCACATCGCCCTCCGGGCCCGGGAGCCTTTGCCCATCACCAAACTGAGGAAAAGTCTGGAACTCTCCGTCCGGTTTCCCTTCTCTGTCAGTTCAGTGACTTTCTATAAAAGGAAAACAGTATATTTATTGTGGAACAGACAGACAGACATGTGGAATGTGCAGGAAAACATCTGTACATGGGCTCAGACATCAACAGAGAAACAGTAACTGAAGGAACTTCTAAATCAATTTTGTGTGAGAATAAGGATTTACTGATAACCTGCAGTAGGTGTAATGTCATTAATTTCCTCGATCTGTCAATGTGCAGCATTATGTCAACAAGATATGACAACAAGATGGTAAGAGAGGGGAGAGCGAGAGAGCAAAAAGAATGGATGGTGGGAATCCAGTTCAGCTGGAGACGCTCATGGAGTGAGTACTCTTTTGGATTCGCTCCATAACCTTTTCTATTTTTAACCTTTGATCACCCTTATTCAGCTTATTTTTACCTATACCGAAAATTTCTTTATTCATTTTTTTTGGATTTACTGCCAAGAGTTTGTTGTGAACTTTTGAAGATATGCAAACAGAAATGTCTCTCAGGTCTAAGGGACGGGATCCCGGACGTAATCCGAACCGTAACGGAAAAAAGCAGGCTCCGCCACAACAAACTCAATTAACTTTTGAATTGTTTATGGAGGTTTTGGATAAAAAATTTGCTGAACTACAACAATTTTTTAAAGAAGATATAAAGGCTTTTCAAGAGTACATGGTTAAGACGGATTTAGTAATTAAACATCAACAAGCTCTTATTGCGTCTCTGCAAGAAGATGCTCGGAAGCGAGATTTGACTATTGGAAAACTGCAACAGGATTTAATTTCGACCATTAAGCTGATGGAATCCCTTAAAGCCAAGAGTGACGATTTTGAGAATCGGTCCAGAAGACAGAACTTACGTATACTTGGTCTTCCAGACGGCATAGAAAAAAAATGACCCTTCGAAATATTTTGCACAACTTTTAAAAGAAGCGTTTCTGACGATTTTCCCGAATAACCCCCCTTTATTGGATCGGGCACATAGAATTTGGCGTCGATCACCAAGTGTTACAGACAAACCTTCGGTGGTAATTGTCCGGTTCCATTATGTACATGACAAAGAACAACTTATAAGAGCTTCT
Organism: Hypanus sabinus; assembly: GCF_030144855.1. NCBI lineage: Eukaryota > Metazoa > Chordata > Chondrichthyes > Myliobatiformes > Dasyatidae > Hypanus > Hypanus sabinus. The sequence continues at coordinate 48,414 of NW_026779489.1, read as the reverse complement.
CGTCGAGCAGGAATGATTAAATTCAAAGAATTTTGCTTCTGCCTGGTCGAAGACTTTAGTCCTGACCTTTTAAAAAGAAGGCTTCTTTTTAAATCATTGATGGCTGAATGTTATGAGAAAAATCTGAAACCTGCGCTTCTATACCCTGCGAAGCTTCGAATATCTCCGTCGAATGCTCCACGACAGGTTTTCATTTCAACTTCAGAAGTGAGAAAATATCTGGAGGAGAACTTCCCTACTGCTACAGACACCAGTCTCTAATAAATGAACGATTCTTATCGTGTAAGATGGTTCTCGATCTCTTAAACCAGAATTAAAATCTGGTTATTTGTGTAGGTTCATCCTACACCTTATACTTAAGTTAAAGTGTGTTTGCATCATATTAATTGTTTTGCCTTATACACTTTAATCATTTAACTACATATTTGTCTATTAACTTTGTTCCTTCGAAGGTATATTTTTAATTCTTTGACGGTGAATTTTTCCTTGACTAAGATGGTGGTTTTTTGGAAAAGATTTTTGGTTTTGCTTAAGATGGCGTTATGTTTATATTTTTCGCGTTTCTTCCGTACAATGCATCGCTTATCTTAGCTTAAATATTTTTTGTTTTGTCTGGGCCAGAGCCCGATTTATAAGTTTTTTTTTAGTGATTATATTCTTATTCTTTTTACAACTAACTATACTTAGAAATATGGTTTTTATTATAGCGATTTTAATTTTTAAAGTCGGGGTGATTCTTTTATATATATCCTTCTTATATGGAGTGTTCTTCAGCTGACATGGGGGTAGGTTTAGTCTTACTTTTTCTCTTTTTAAGTCATATTTTGGATTTTTCTCTTTTTCTCGGGGGGTGTGGGGATGGTCTGTTTTCTAATTCTATTTTTTTTTGTACCAGTTTGTGTTAGTTTTTTTATTTAGGCTGTTTTTGAACTTCAAATATGTCTGTGTTGTCGTCACTTCCGGGTCTTCTCACTACTTTTGTTCCTCTTCCGGGTGCATGAGTTTATAAGTTGGTTAACCCTTTTTATACCAAAGGGTTGATTATAGAATTATGGCTCAGACCATTAATTTTGTGTCTTGGAATACTAATGGTTTAAATCATCCAATTAAACGAAAGAAGATTTTCAAAGTATTCCAAAGACTTAATGCTCATATCATTTTTGTACAAGAAACTCATGTGAGGAGGGAGGACAAATTTCGTTTTTTTAGATTTTGGCGGGGTCAACAGTATCACGCAAATTCGAATGCTAAAGTAAAAGGAGTTCCAATTTTTATTGACTCCTCTATTTCATTTGTTCAACATGATATTTTTTCAGATCCGAATGGCAGATTTTTGTTAATTACAGGTTTACTTTGTAATAAAAAGGTTGCTGTGGTTAATGTTTATGCTCCAAATGTGGATTGTCCTGACTTTTTTAAGTCTTTATTTACTTCTTTACCCAATCTAAACGAATATAAGTTAATAATGGGTGGTGACTTTAATTGTTGTTTAAATCCTCTGATGGATAAATCTTTATCTATTCAGACTTTACCTAATAAGTCAGCCACTTGTATTAACTCTTTTTTGACTGACAATGGAGTTTTTGATATTTGGAGATTCCAGTATCCTCATGACAAAGAGTTTTCTTTTTTCTCACATGTTTATCACTCTTATTCAAGAATTGATTATTTTTTTGTAGATTCTTGTTTTATTCCATTGGTAATTGGTTGTAACTATGATATTATAGCTATCTCTGATCATGCTCCGTTATTACTTTCTATGAAATTTACGGATACAGCTTCTAATGCAAGACAATGGCGATTCGAGTCTACCTTGTTGCAAGACCCTGAGTTTATAAAATTTATGGAGGAGCAGATTGACTTCTTCTTCTCCACTAATTCTACAGATGATATTTCCTGCGGAACATTTTGGGACACTTTTAAAGCTTATATACGTGGACAGATTATTTCTTATTCTGTTGGTTTGAGGAAACCTATCAAGATGGAAACTCTTTTATTGGTTGATAAAATTAAAGAGATTGATAAGAGATATTCGATTGCTCCTAGTAAGAAGCTTTACAAACAAAGGGTTGAACTTCAAATGGAACATAGTTTATTACTTACATCCTCGATTGAAAATCAATTAATGAAAACTAAATCTGATTTTTATATAGATAGTGATAATTCTGGTAAACTGTTAGCTAGTCAATTGAGGAATGCTTTGGTTAAACGTCAAATCACTAAGATTGGTCAGCAGAATGGGAATTTGACAGTTAATCATGATGAGATAAATAAGGCATTTCAAGATTTCTATACCTCCCTGTATCGATCTGAATTTCCTCAAGATTATAATACCATGTCTGATTTTCTTGGAAAATTAAATTTTCCAAGGTTATCATCTGATGATCTTTTGATATTGGATACTCATATTACGGATGTAGAAATTAAAGGGGCTATTTCCTCAATGAATTCTGGGAAAGCACCGGGTCCAGATGGTTATACAGTTGATTTTTTTAATTTTTTTTCCGCTACTCTTTCCCCTTGGTTAGGTAAGGTTTTTGAGGAAGCCATTAGATTAGGGAAATTGCCACAATCTTTTTATAGAGCTTCCATTTCTTTAATATTGAAGACCCTACTAACTGTGCTTCTTATAGACCTATATCTTTATTGAATGTAGACTCCAAGATTTTTTCCAAGTTACTGGCATCTAGATTGGAGAAGGTATTACCCAAAATTATTTCAGATGATCCAACTGGCTTTATTAAAAATCGTTATTCTTTTTTTAACATTGGGAGATTGTTGAATATTGTTTATACTCCCTCACATGATACTTCAGAATGCGTGATTTAATTAGATGCGGAGAAAGCATTTGACAGAGTTGAATGGCCTTACTTATTTAATGTGTTGGAGAAGTTTAATTTTAGTCCGATATTTATATCATGGATTAAATTGATTTATCATACTCCAGTGGCCTCAGTGTTTACCAATAATCAAAGATCTCCCTTTTTTCGCCTATTTCGGGGCACTAGACAGGGATGTCCTCTTAGTCCATTACTATTTAACATTGCCTTAGAACCTTTGGCAATTGCCATCAGACAATCACAGGATATTTTGGGTATTAATCGTAGGACAGATATTCATATATTATCTTTGTATGCAGATGATTTATTACTATTCATTTCTAACCCGGAGAAATCCATTCCAGCAGTTTTATCATTATTGGCTCAATTTAGTGAGTTTTCTGGGTATAAGTTAAATCTTAATAAAAGTGAATTGTTTCCATTGAATAAACGGGTCCCAATTTATGGAAATTTACCTTTTAAATTAGTTAATGACTTTTTTACTTATTTATGGATCAAAATCACAAAAAACCATAAGGATTTATTTAGATTTAATTTTTTACCCTTAATTGATGAGATTAAAGGTTTGTTTACTAGGTGGTCACCTCTGTCTTTATCCCTAATAGGTAGGATTAATGCTATTAAGATGGTTATTTTACCTAAGTTTTTATATATTTTTCAAGCGATACCAATTTTTATCCCGAAATCTTTTTTTACTAATGTTGACTCTAAAATTTCTTCATATATATGGCAGAATAAAAATCCCAGGTTAGGTAAAACATATTTACAGAAGACAAAAAAGGAAGGCGGGTTAGCATTACCTAATTTCAGCTTTTACTATTGGGCAGTTAATATTAGATATTTGTTATGTTGGTTGAAAGATGGGGGTGGATCTTTTGGCCCTTGTTGGGTGAGTTTGGAAACTAAATCGGTATCAGCTTATGCTCTGGGTTCTATTTTAGGGACTTCTCTCCCTTTTGCTCTTTCTAAATTGCCGAAACAAATTGACAACCCGATAGTTAAACATACTTTGCGTATATGGTTTCAATTTTCGAGATTTTTTGGGTTGACTCAATTCGTTTTAAATAGTCCTATTGTATCTAATTGTTTTTTTCACCCTTCCATTATAGATCAGGCTTATTCAGCTTGGAAAACTAAGGGATTACTAAGATTTTCTGATTTGTTTTTAGATCATTGTTTCATGTCTTTTGAGCAATTATCCAACAAATATAACTTGCCGAGATTTCATTTTATTAGATATTTACAGACTAGACATTTTTTAAGTTCTGTACTCTATACGTTTCCAAATTTTGTGCCTTCAGATACTTTGGAGAGTTTATTTGAATTAGACCCTTTTCAAAAAGGGCTTATTTCAAAACTTTATAATATAATTATGAAGATACATTCAGAGCCACTTTATAAGACTAAAAAGGATTGGGAAAGAGATCTTAGTTTTAGAATTTCTAGTGAGAATTGGGATAGAATTCTTCAATTAGTTAATACATCATCGTTATGTGCCAAACATTCACGAATACAATTTAAGGTCGTACATAGGGCCCATATGTCCAAGGATAAATTAGCTCTTTTTTACTCTCATATAAGTCCTATTTGTGATAGATGTCATTCTGAAATTGCGTCTTTAACTCATATGTTTTGGTCATGTTCATTTTTGGAGAAATATTGGAAGGATATTTTTGATAATATTTCTGCGGTTTTGAATATCGATTTACAACCTCATCCTATTACCGCAATTTTTGGTTTACCAATGTTAGACTCACTGCATTTATCTTCTTCAGCCCATCGAATGATTGCATTTCTAACTCCGATGGCTAGAAAATCTATATTGTTGAATTGGAAAGAAATTAATTGGTTCTCTCAAACTACGGTATGTTTAAATTTAGAAAAAATTAGAAGTGGTACTTTTGAGACTTCTATTAAATTTGAAAAGTTATGGAGACCATTTATTCAACATTTTCATATGATGTAATATGACACTGTGCCAAGTTCATTTGATTTCCCAGCTTTTAGCTTATGTATTTTGAGAGGACCGGAAGTGACGGCATTGATGAATATTTTTGTGAGATATTATAAACAGCCCCCCTTTTTTTTTCCTTCTCCTTTTTTTTGTTTCTTTTTTTTATTACTTATTAGTTATAGTTATTAGATTAGCTAGTTTTGCATTATAAAAATAAATTTTTGTTTTTCTTTTCTTCCCTTTTTCTTTTTTCTTTATATGATACATTATGAAATATTTAGATTTACTATGTCCACACATATATCTTATGGCTTAGGTCTTGGTAAACCCATATATATTGTAACTATTATGTATGTTTTTTTTTCATATGTACTGGAATGTGTATGTTGGTAATTTCTTTATCAATATATCATTTGTATTCTGTCCATATTACTAATACTAATTAAAAGATTTAGAAAGAAAGGATGGTCAGCATCACTGAATCGTGGATGAAAGAAGATCATATTTGGGTACTTACATCCAAGGATAAATACTGAATTGAAAGGATACGCAAGTGGGCGAAAGGGTTGGGTTGACTCTGTTGTCATTAAAAATGAAACATCCTGAGAAAGAGGTGATATCCGATTGGATGATGGAGATGTTAAGAGACTGCATAGGTAAAATGACCCTGATGGAAATTATATACTGCCCTGTTAACAGTAACCAGGATAGGGGCAACAAATTTCAACACCAAAGAGAAGAGGCATGTAAAAAGGTGAATATGAAAATAGTTTTAGGGAATTTCAATATGCAGATAGCTTTGGAAAATCAGGTCGGTGTTGAATCCCAAGTGAGGGAATTCATAGAATGCCAATGAGGTGCCTGTTGAGAGAGGCCTATGGTTGAGCCCACTCTAGGAAAGGCGGAGCTGGATTCGATGTTGTGTATTGCACTAGATTTGATTGGGGAGCTTAAGGTAAATAAACCCTTAAGAGGCAATCATCAGAAAATAGCAGAACTCACGCTGCAGTTTGAGCGGGCGAAGGTAAAGTTTGATATATCAGCATTACAGTGGAATAAAAGAATTACAGAGATATAGAAGAGGAGCTGGGCAAAAATAATTCGAAAGTGACATGAACAGGGACAATGGCAGTGCAGGAATGGCGGAAGTTTCTCGGAGCAATTCAGAAGGGTCAGGACAAATGATCACAGAGATGCAGAATTATTCTAAAGGGAAGATGATGTACCGTTGCTGACAAGGTAATCAAAGCAGCACAAAAGCAAAGGGGAGGGCACAGAATATTACAAATTATAGTAGAAAGCTGGAGGACTGAGATGTTTTTACAAAACAATTGAAGAAAATTAAAAAGTAAGTACAGAAAATATGAAATATGAAGGTCGACTAGTGAATAACATAAAATAGCTTACCAAAAGGTCCACCTGATATATGAAGAGAGAAAGAGAGGAAAGTAGATATTGGGCCGCTGGAAAATGACAGTGGACAGATACTGTCAGGAGACAAGGAAATGGCGGAAGGTATTAGTAAGAATTTTACGTCAGTCCTCACTGTAAAAACACTAAATCATACCACATATTTGGGAATGTCAGGTGACAGAAGTGAGTGTATTTGCAATTATTAAGGAGAAGGCACTTGGCAAGCCAAAAGTTCTGAAGATGGAGGAATCCAGATCAACTGCACCCGACTGCTTCTGAAAGAGGAGGCTGAAGAGATTGTGGAGACATTAGTGATGATCGCTCAAGAATCAGTAGATTTTGGAATGGTCCGGAGGACCGACCATTTTAAATTATAGGACCGTTAGTCTGATCAGTGTTTGGGAAGATGTCGGCAGTCGATTATTGAGGATAAGGTTTCGGGGTATTTGGACGCACATGATAAAAAAAGGCCAAAATCCATGGAAGGTATGATGCCTGATAGAACTGTCGGAATTTTTTGTGAGAATACCATGCTGGGTCGACAACGGAGATTCAGTGCAAATTGTTTACTTGGATTTCCCAAGGACCTTTGACTAGGTGCCCCACGTGACACTGCTTAACAAGACAAGGGCCGACAGTAGGACAAGAAAGACACTAGCATAGTTAGAGGATCCATGTTTTTCTCCAGACAGATTTTGTCTGACTGTCAGGAAGCACAGAATGGGATCAAATAGGGCTTTTTCTTGTTGGATGTTGGTGACCAGTAGTTGGTTTTGTGACAGTTTCTTTTTCCATCATGTCAATGATTTGATGGCTTTATGGCCCAGATTGCACATGTTATGAAGAGGGAGGGAGAGGAAGCGTTGAGGAAGCAGGGATTTCCACTGAAGAAAAAATGGACATATCAGTGGCAATTGGAATATAGTATAGGGAGGTACATGGCTATACACTTTGGCAGAAATAATGAAGACTCAGACTATTTTTGAGAGTTGTAAAGAGTCTCCGGAGACCTGGTGCAGGATTCCTTGCAGTTTGTCAGTGTTAGGAAAGGTAAAAACAATGTTAGCGTTCATTTTGAGAGGATTAGAGTATAAGAACAAGCACTGGCTAGACTGCACTTGCATATTGTGAATGGTTTTAGATGCTGATCAGAGAAAATATGTGATGGCATTGTGAAAAGTCCAGAGAGGAATCAAAACTAACAGAACCAGTGATATTAAACCTGGTTTTGATGAGAATGATTCCTGGATGGAGTGTGTAAGGATGAGGGGGAATCTAATTTTAACCTGTAGAATATCGAAAGGAATTGATGCTTGTGCTTCTTTATTAAATGGAAGAAGTTCACTCTTGTGTAGGTTAAGTTTATTGCCAGAAAACTGGCTGAATTGATCAAGAAGTGAAATCATTGGGGGTAAGGAAGTGGACAGATTTGATAGAAAACGTAATAAATCATCGGCATAAATAGAAATTTTATGCTCAACACCCTCCCCCCAGATCCCCGTCAGTTCAGTACAACCTCGAAATGCAATCACCAGTGATTCTATAGTGAAATCAAAAAATGCCATTCCTTGATGGGTGCCACGTTTAAGGCTAAATGACTGGGATTGCTGAGAGTTAGTCAGAACAGAAGCAGTAGGACATAGGTATAACAATTTGATGCAAGAAATAAAACTTTGACCGAGGTCAAATTTTCCTAAAAGCTCAAAAAGGTAATTGCACTCTACACTATCAAACACTTTCTCCGCATCAAGAGAAATAACGCACTCAGGAGTCCCAATTGAAGGCAAGTATAAAATAAGTGCCATATATTACAAAAGGAAAGACGATTTTTAATAAAACGGGTTTGGTCATCAGAAATAATAGGGGTTTAACATTTTACAATCTTTGGGCCAAAACTTTGGCCAAAATTTTAACATCAGCATTTAACAAAGAAACAGGCCTATAAGAGGAACACTCTGTTGGATCCTTATCTTGTTTGGGTGGAAGGATAATTATTAAAGAAGCATAAGCATTAGTATTTTGTGACCTCCCTTTTAAGTATTTAATAATCAATTTACTTATCTTGGTATTACAGTTACAAGGAATTTCAAGGATCTTTTTCGTGAAAAAATTGTCAATCTTTTAAAATCTACACAACAGAGTTTGCCACGATGTATATCTCTGGCAGGTCATGTTAATGTTATTAAAATGTATATACTTCCTAAATTTTTATATTTATTTCAATCTAATCCAATTTTTATTTCTAAAACCTTTTTTGACTCCTTGAACTATTATTTTGTCCTAACTTTGAAAGGGTAAGCATTCTAGACTTAATAAAGCTTACCTCCAAAAATCTAAAAAAGGTTACATGGCTCTACCTAACTGCCGTCTATACTACTGGGCAGCTAATATGCGCTGTCTTACCTTCTGGTCCTTTTTTCATAGCCAGTCTGATGGGTGGCAATGGAGTTGAACTCTACTAAGGATCTCTCAGTTTCTGCACTTCTTGGATCTGCACTCCCTAGTTGCTTGCCTGGACTAATTGTTAATCCTCTTGTTAGAATTACTCTGAGAATATTGGCCAAGTTTAGAAAATTTAATGGTCTTCATGGTTTCATCCTCTCTAGTCCTATTTTGCATAATCACCTTTTTTTTACCTTCAGTGCACAATTCAACATTTCATGATTGGTATAGAAGAGGCATTAGGCATTTTGAAGATTTTTTCATTGATAATTGTTTCGCAACTTTTCAACAATGTTCTGCTCAGTTTAATCTACCTAATGCTATTGGAGTATAAAAGTTGCATTGTTTGCTGTGTAACCAAAACTATGTAGTCAGCTTTGAACTTGCTATTCGCTAGAGAATGAAATCTTAATAATGTAGAAGACAATGGTGTGTTAATAAGAGGAAGGTAAGAGATGTGGATTATGTAGTCTGAGTCTTCTATTTGCTATGCATGAATCCAATTGAATGCAGAAGACAATTTGGTGTGTTAATGAGAGGTAGCTAAGAGATGGTTTGCTTTGAACTTGTTTGTTGTGTAACCAAAACTACATAGTCAGCTTTGATGTAGATTACGTAGTTTGAACTTGTTATTTGCTATGCATGTACCCAATTTAGTAGGAGAATGAAATCTTAATAATGTAGAAGACAATGGTGTATTAATAAAAGGAAGCTAAGAGATGTAGATTAGAACATGATTAAGTCAATGGGTAGAAACAATAGTGGCGGATGTACTTGTGATACGCACCTATAGACCGATTGGATATGCTAATGCAACTAAATCAGTTGATTGCTACAAAAAATGCTATGCACAAGGATCGGTGGGCAATCAACGACTAGCTCACTACCTGTCTCAGCTTTGATTTGCAAATTAAAGTTTAATACTTCTTGAAGAATCTTCTGCGTCTCTTGGTTGTTTGTGGGGCACGAGAAACCACGACAATGCCCATATTATTACTACATGTTTATCTTGCACTGTATTAATCTCTTATTTTGTAGTTGGGTTTTTCTCGTAGTAATTGTAGAAATGCATAAAAAAAATTAAAAAAAAGAAAGGCATTGAGAGGATGTGGAGATGATGTTTCAAAGTGGGGGAGTCTAGAACCAGATGGAACAGCCTCAGAATAGAGGGACGTCCATTTGGAACAGAGGTGAGGAGATCTTTTAGCCGAGGAGTAGTGAATCTGTAGAATTCATAGGCACTGACAGCTGTGGAGACCAGGTCACTGGGTATATTTAAAACAGAGGATGAAACCTTCCTGATTAATCAGGTCAGCGAAGTTCACTGGGAGAAGGCAGAAGAATGGGGTTGAAAGGGATAGAGCATCACTCATGTTGTAATGGCAGAGCAGTATCAATGGGCCTAATGGCCCATTTGTGCTTCGATGCCTTATGGTGATATGATGTGTAAAGACAACAGAACATTAAGGAATGTCAGTGTGGCTGTATTATGATCGAGATGGATGCTGCCTGACATTCATGCTGTAAGATGGTGATCACTTCCTGAATGCAGGCATGGGCTTCCTGATTAACTGAAGAATTATGAATTACACATCAAATAGTCTTCAAGCAACATACAGCGATAATGGAATTAAGGTAATCGAGGATGCAACTAAATATGGTTGGGCTTAGGACATTGCACAGAGAAATAAGAGCAATGATGTCCTGGGTTTGATGATTGATCTCCTGGAATAGTTACCAGTAGGGAATTGGAAAGCTTTTCCATAACATGAATAATGGACAATAATTATGGAACAAATCAGCATAAATCCCTGAATTATGTACACTGTACTGTACAATAATCCCTCAGTTTCACTACTACCAGGTCTGAGGAGTTACAGTTGTGAAAGAGATTTAAAGGTTTACCAGTAAAGCAGATGTCTTCAGATGATGAATTTATGGATGAGCATCATATTTACAGATGCCTCCTCTTACCTTTAGATAATACGACTGATTAATTACATTTAGCGCCAATGAATCCCATCAAGAACAGAGTCACTCACAGGTGTAACACCCTTCATTTTCTAATACCACTCATGGTTGAATAGGTCAGATCTAGGACAAGACAATCACTGTTTGTGAACTCCAGGGAGAGTGACCTAAAATGGTGTGTCTCTGCCTCTCATTGGTTAGATATTTTGCAAGCTAGCAGATGACTTTTTCATTTTCTTTCCCTTTCTCTTTCAGGACAACCTATTGATCCTCTTCCTTTTTAGGACTGTTATGTACCCCTAGGGTTCATAATTTCTGTGGATGATCACTTTAAAATGTCAGAATGAGACTGGCTTTTGGACACTGTTGGAGCTGTCACAAAGAGAGAGAGAGGTAGGAGTCCAGAGCAAATATGGGAGCGAGGGGGAGGGGGAGAGGGGGAGAGGGGGAGAGGGGGAGAGGGGGAGAGGGGGAGAGGGGGAGAGGGGGAGAGGGGGAGAGAGGGGGAGAGGGGGAGAGAGGGAGAGAGAGAGAGAGAGAGAGAGAGAGAGAGAGAGAGAGAGAGAGAGAGAAATTATAATGTATGTTACGGTTTCTTCTGCCAGCTTGTTCACCTTTTCTTCAAGGACAATTTGCCTGCTTATTAAGATTCCTGCAGAAAGAGCAGGGCAGAGCTGGTTGATGGACAGCCAGTGTCCAACACGTGGTAACAAAAAGCAGGTCTGCTGGGACACAGACACACACCACGGGACACTGAATGAACTTTATGCATCCTCGTGAAGGTGGGGGCTCTCTCTCTCTCTCCCTCTCCCTCTCCCTCTCCCTCTACCTCTCTCCCTCCCTCCCTCCCCTCAACCAACTACCTCAAACTGAACTGGACTCTCTTCATGGTAATTCCAGACTCCAGTGTTTTCCATTTCTGCTGGTTCTTTAACCTGGTCACGGGGTACATGACAGGACAACCCATTGATTTTTGGGATCATGAGATATCAGCCAGTCAGCAGATTTATTTTATGTTTTCCTTCTTCTTCCCTTTTACATCAAACTATTGATGTTTGTGTTCATGAGATATCAGCTTTGTGCGTGATCTTTCACCTCTAAACAATCTCAGAGATTTTTGAGGAAGCTCCAGGAAAGTTGCTGAAGGCAAGGTTGTGGATATTGTCTACATGGATGTCAGCAAGGTATTTGTCAAGGTTCTGCATAGGAGGTTAGTCAAGAAGATTCAATTGCTCAACATTCGAGATAAGGTAGTCAACTGGATTAGATTATTATTTTTGGAAGAATCTGGAGTGTAGCTATAGACTGTTGTATTTCTGATTGGTGCCTGTAACTCGTGCAGTTTCACAGGGATTGTTGCTGTGCCGGAGTCTGTTGTTGTTTGTCATCCATCTGGATGAAATTATGGTTAACAGAATCAGCAAATTTGTGGATGACAACAAAATTGGGAAGGTGCAGTGGACAAAGAGAAAGATGACAAGAGCTTGCAGTGAGATCTGGACCAACTGGAGAATGACTTTAAAAGGTGCCAATGCAATTTAATGCAGACAGGGACAAGATGTTGCACTTCGGATGGACCAAGCAGGGTAGATCATACACAAAGACTGGTAGAACAGAGTGATCAGGGAATACAGGTCCATAGGTCATTGGAAGTGGGGGCAAATGTTGATAGGCTCTGAAAGAAAGTTCCTTAGCGCATTGCCCTTCATAAATGAAAATATCGTGTACGATATGATGTTGTATAAGACGTTGGAGAGGCCTAATTTAGATATTATGTGCAGTTCTGCACACCTACTGCAGGACAGATGGAAATAAGTTTGAAAGAGTACAGAAAAAACATTACACGGATTTTACCTGGATTGGGGGACCTAAGTTATCAGAAAAGAGTGAAGCGATTAGGACTTTATTCATTGGAACATGGAAGATTGAGCGAAGACTTGATAGACATGTACCCAATTACATGGGGTACGGATAGGATAAGTGCAAGTAGGCATTTTGTACTGAGGTAAAGAGGTACTACAACAAGAGGTTATCACTAAAGGGTGAAAGATGAAAAGTTCAAAGGGTACAAAGGTGAAACCTGTTTACTCAGAGGGTGCTGACAGTGCAAAACTAGCCAGCCGGGCACGTAGTACAAGCGGTTAAGGAAAGACTGGATAGATACATGCGTCATGAGGGCATAGAGCGCCATGGCATGGTGCAGATCAATGGGAATAAGTAGGTTCCATAGTCTGGCATGGAATAGATGGGCCAAAAGGCCTGTTTCTGTACTGTACTTTGCTGTGACTAGGACAAGTCACCCACACATTGTTTGGGAACTCACGGAGCCAAGACCAGCTGTGGTTAGCTGGTTTCCCTCCCTCAGGTACTGCAGTGAAGCCGGTTGGCCCAATTGACAGTTTAATCCTGGATTAATGAGATAACGTGAATCTACCCAACGGTTCAGCCAAGATTTGAAATTAGTTTCAGACCGAATGCCTTTTGGAAGTCCAGATATGCAGCCACTGCTCTTACTTCACACTGATAAATACAGCAGGTGATACAAGAAAAGGTGTTACTAAACCTGCTGTTCCAAGTGCTCCCCACCTTCAAAACTGAATCCAAAAGTTTGATCTGATATATGAAGATTGAAAGAGAGGAGAGTGGATATTGGGCTGCTTGAAACTGACAGTGGAGAGGTACTGTCAGGGGACAAGGAAATGCCGGAAGGTATTAGTCGGCATTTTGCGTCAATCTTCAATGTAACGTGCCAGAACGTGCCAGATATTTGAGAATGTCAGGTGGCAGAAGTGAATGTATTTACAATTATTGAGGAGAAAGCACTTGGTAAGCTGAAAGTTCTGAAGATAGAGGAGTCCAGATCAACTGCACCCGATTGCTTCTGAAAGAGGAGGCTGAAGAGATTGTGGAGACATTAGTAATGATCACTCAAGTATCACTAGATTTTGGAATGGTTCCAGAGGACTGATCATTTTAAACTATAGGCCAGTTAGTCTGATCAGTGTTTGGGAAGATGTCAGCAGTCGATAATTAAGGATAAGGTTATGGGGTATTTGGACGCACATGATAAGAAAAAAGGCCAACATCCATGGAAAGGAATCTTGCCTGACAGAACTGTTGGAATTTTTTTAGAGAACAGCATGTTGGGTCGACAACAGAGTCAGCACAAGTTGTTTACTTGGACTTCCCGAGGACCTTTGACCAGATACCGCACATGACACCATTTAACAAGATAAGGGCCGACAGTAGGACAAGAAAGATACGAGCATGGATCCATGATTTTCTCCAGACAGATTTTGTCTGACTGTCAGGAAGCACAGAATGGGAACAAATGGGGCTTTTTCTTGTTGGATGTTGGTGACCAGTGGTGTTCTGCAGTGGCTGGTTTTGGGACAGTTTATTTTTCCGTTATGTCAATGATTTGAAGTCTTTATGGCCAAGATTTCATGCGTTACGAAGATGTGGGGAAGGACAGGAAGTGTTGAGGAAGCAGCGATTTCACATAGACCAACGAATAAAAAGACAAATCAGTGGCGATTGGCAAGTAGTATAGGAAGGTACATGGCCATACACTTTGACAGAAATAATGAAGGTGCAGAGTATTTTTGAATCTAGTAGAAAATTCAGAAATCAAAGTTACAAAGAGTTTCAGGAGACCCAGTGCTGGATTCCTTGCAGTTTGAGTCGGTGTTAAGAAAGGCAAAAACAATGTTAGCATTCATTTCGAAAGGATTAGAATATAAGAACCAGTAGTACCGGTACTGGCCAGAACACACTTGCATATTGTGAACGGTTTTAGATGCTCATCAGAGAAAATATATGATGGCATTGTACAAAATCCAGAGAGAAATCTAAACTAACAGAACCAGTGATATTAAACCAGATGTTTATGGGAGTGATTCCTGTACTGGCTGGAGTGTGGAACGATGAGGGGGAATCTAATTGTAACCTGTGGAATATCAAAAAGCATTGAGAGGACGTGGAGATGATGTTTCCAAGTGGGGGAGTCTAGAACCAGATGGAACAGCCTCAGAATAGAGGGACGTCCATTTGGAACAGAGATGAGGAGATTCTTTAGCTGAAGAGTAGTGAATCTGTAGAATTCATTGGCACTGACAGCTGTGGAGACCGGGTCACTGGGTATATTTAAAACAGAGGATGAAACCTTCCTGATTAATCAGGTCAGCGAAGTTCACTGCGAGAAGGCAGGAGAAAGGGGTTGAGAGGGATAATAAATCACCCATGATGTAATGGTGGAGCAGAATCGTCGGGCCTAATGGCCAATTGTGCTCAGATGCCTTATGGTCTTATGAGGAGTAAAGTCAACAGAACATTAAAGAACGTCCGTGCGGCTGTCTTATAATGGAGGTGGTTACTGCCTGGCACTCATACTGTAAAATGGTGATCAGTTCCTGAATGCAGGCATGGGCTTCCTGATTAACTGAGGAATTCTGAATTAAACATTCAATAGTCTTCAAGCAACATACACCAATGATGAAATTAAGGTAACTGAATATGGATGGGCTTAGGACATTGAGAAATAAGAGAGGCAGGATTTAAGGGTCAGGCAGCGTTTAAGGGTTGGCACAACATTGTGGGCTGAAGGGCCTGTACTGTGCTATATTATTCTATGTTCTATGTCCTGGATTTGAATGATTGATCTCCTAGAACAGTTACCAGTAGGGAATTGGAAATGTTTTCCATAACACGAATAATGGACAACAATTATGGAACAAATCAGCATAATTCCCTGATGGTCCACTGCACTGTAAAATAATCCCTCAGTTTCACGGCTACCAGGTCTGAGGAGTTACAGTTGTGAAAGAGATTTAAATGTTTACCAGTAAAGCAGACGTCTCCAGATGATGAATTTATAGATGAGCATCATATTTACAGATGACTCCTCTTGCCTTTGGATTATGCCTCTGAATAATTACATTTAGCGCCAATCACTGCTAGTGAGCATCAGTGAGAGGGACCTGAAATGGTGTGTCCCAGTCTCTCATTAGTCAGATATTCAGCAAGTTTTTTTGTTTGCCCCTTCCCTTTCAGGACAACCTGTTGATTTTTTGGGGTCATGAGATATCAGCCAGTCAGTAGATTTATTTTACGTTTGGTGCTTTCTTCTTCCCTTTTAGATCAAACTATTGATGCTTGTGGTCATAAGCTATCAGCTTTGTGCGTGATCTTTCACATCTAATCAATCTCAGAGCTTTTTGAGGAAGTTACCAGGAAAGTTGATGAAGGCAAGGTTGTGGATATGGTCTGCATGGACGGTATTTGACAAGGTCCCGTATGGGAGGTTGCTCAAGAAGATTCATTTGCTTAGCATTCAAGATAAAGTAGTAAACTAGAATAGACACTGACTTTTTTGAAAGAATCTGGAGTGTCACTATATACTGTTGCATTTCTGATTGGCGCCTGTAACTCGCGCAGTTTCCCGGGGATCAGTGCTGTGCCTGTTGTTGTTTGTCATCTATATCAATTATCTGGATGAAATTACAGTTAACAGCATCAGCAAATTTGCTGATGACACCAACATTGGAAGGTGCAGTCAGCAAACTGGAAGACTACAAGAGCTTGCAGTATGGTCTGGTCCAACTGGAGAATGGGCTTAAAAGGGGTCGATGCAATTTAATGCAGGCAAGTACAAGATGTTGCACTTTGGATGGACCAAGCAAGATAGATCTTGCACAGCGACCAGAAGAACAAAGTGATCGGGGAAGCCATAAGCCATTGGAAGTGGCCGCAAATGTTGATGGGCTCTGAAAGAAAGTTTCTTAGCGCATTAAGCTTCATAAATGAAAATACTGTGTACAGTAAATGGGATATGATGTTGTATAAGACATTGGTGAGGCCTGATTTGGATATTATGTGCAGTTCTGCACACCTACATACAGGACAGATGGAAAAAAGTTTCAAAGAGTACAGAAAAATATTACAAGGATGTTACCAGGACTGGAAGACCCAAGTTATAAGAGTGAATGGGTTAGGACTCTATTCATTGGAATGTGGAAGACTGAGTGGAGATTTGACAGAAGTTTAAACAATTACATGGGGTATAGATAGGATAAATACAAGCAGGCATTTTGTACTGCTGTAAAGAGATACTACAACAAGAAGTTATCAGTAAAGGCTGAAAGGTGAAAAGTTCAAAGGGTACAGAGGTGAAACCTGTTTACTCAGAGGAGGCTGAGAGTGTGGAACGAGCTAGCAGTGCAAGCAGTACAAGCTGTTAAGAAAAGACTGGATAGAAACATGCGTAATGAGGGCAAAGAGCGCCATGGCCCAGTGCAGATCAATGGGGATAGGCAGTTACAGTAGTCCAGTATGGAATAGATAGGCCAAAAGGCTTGTTTCTGTACTGTACTTTTCTATGACTATGACAAGTCAGCCACACATTGTTTGTGTTCTCATGGAGCTAAGACCAGCAAGTTTCCCTTCGTCCAGTACCGCAGAGAAGCCAGTTAGCCCAATTGACAGTTTAATACTCATCCTGGATTAATGAGATGAGGTGAATCTGCCCGATGGTTCAGCCAAGATTTGAAATTAGTTTCAGACCGAATGCTGTTGGAAGTCCAGATATGCAGCCACTGCTCTTACTTCACACTGATAAATACAGCAGGTGTGAAAGGAAAAGGTGAGGCTGAACCTGTAGTTCCCAGTGCTCCTCACCTTAACAGGTGAAACTAGATCTGCTGGAGACAAGTCAGAAATCAAAGTCTCCATTTGCATGTAGAACTCGTAGAACGTGAAGGAGATTAATACCGATCACTATTCCCTCTGATACCAGCAGTTCAGTGACAATACACTAAATACACTCACCTCATTTTCTTCTCGATTGAAATGTCCTTCCTTCGTCAACATCCAACCGAGTCTCTCAACCTTTTCTTCAATTGCTTGCTGGAGTCTGTCTTTGTAGAACTTTGTCAGTTGGTACAGTCGATATTCACCCCCCCTCTGCCAGGAGGTCAGAGATTTTAAACACTGGCTCTGTGAATATAAAAAGGAAAAAGTAGGCTTGAACTCATATATCCCTCATCTCCACCGCTCTCACCTAACACAACATAAAATGTGTCTTGAACCTGCCTACAAATAAAAAATTGGATTAATTCTCCATCTCCAACACCATCACACTGAACACAAGGGCTCCCCAGGGCTGCGTGCTCAGTCCACTGCTGTTCACTCTGCTGACCCATGACTGTGCTGCAACACACAGCTCGAACCATATCATCAACTTTGCAGATGACACGATCATGGTGGATCTCATCAGCAAGAACGAGTCAGCTTACAGAGAGGAGATGCAGCGGCTAACGGACTGGTGCAGAGTCAACAAACAGTCCCTGAATGTGAACAAAACAAAAGAGATGGTTGTTGACTTCAGGAGGGCATGGAGCGACCACTCCCCATTGAAAATCGACGGCTCCTCGGTAGAGATGGTAAAGAGCACCAAATTTCTTGGTGTTCACCTGGCGGAGAATCTCACCTGGTCCCTCAACACCAGCTCCATAGCAAAGAATGCCCAGCAGCGTCTCTACTTGCTGCGAAGTCTGAGGAAAGTCCATCTCCCACCCACCCCCATCCTCATCACATTCTACAGGGGTTGTATTGAGAGCATCCTGTGCAGCTGCATCACTGTCTGGTTTGGAAATTGCACCATCTTGGATCGCAAAATACTGCAGCGGATAGTGAGGTCAGCTGAGAAGATCATCGGGGTCTCTCTTCCTTCCATCACGGACATTTACACTACATGCTGCATCCCTAAAGCCAACAGCATTATGAAGGTCCCATGCACCCCCATACAATCTCATCTCCCTCCTGCCATCTGGGAAAAGGCCCCAAAGCATTCGGGCTCTCACGACCAGACTATGTAACAGTTTCTTCCCCCAAGCTATCAGACTCCTCAATACCCAACGCCTGGCCTGACACCTTGCCCTGTTTTCCTGAGTATTATTTATTGTAATGCCTACACTGTTTTGGGCACGTTATGCAGTGCTGGGTACGTCTGTAGCCTAGTGTAGTTGTTGTTGTGTGTGTGTGTGTGTGTGTGTGTGTGTGTGTGTGTGTGTGTGTGTGTGTGTGTGTGTGTGTGTGTGTGTGTTTTCTTCTCCTCTGTGTTGTTTTTTTACATAATTCAGTCTAGATTTTGCAATGTGTCATGTAACACTATGGTCGTGAAAACCGCCTCGTTTTTACTATGTACTGTACCAGCAATTATGGTCGAAATGGCAATAAAAGTGACTTGACTTGACTTGACTCCAACACTTGTTTTAAAACCTACCTAACAATAACCTAGGCATTTCGTAATAGAAGGAACACATTTAATATAAACCAGTCCATCTCCCATCCGACCCGCTCACCTGTTTCAGTTCTGGATGGGCAATCAATGTTGGGACTGTCAGTAATATTCACTTCCCAGAGATACTCTCTGCATCCTGGCGAATACATTTCCCCTGATTCACATCCTTCTAATACCCTTCTTATCTGCACAGCTGCATTTCCTCCAATACACGCCCTGGAAATCCTCAGAGCATGAAGTGTATTTCCTGTAGTGGGATAATGGCTGCCCACTACACCGCATGTACCACACCCACACATTCTCCCCCACCACGACCAAGGTCTTGCCTTTACCCTCCTCCCTGCCACATTTTGCGAACCCATCACCCTCATATTTCACTCACCCGCTCCTTGTGGGGGACTTGACAATTCCATGTTCAATGAGTTTCCGAGCTGACAGGCGGTCACCTCTCTTGTGCCGGTTCCAGGGTCCTGATCGGTGTCTCTGATGTTACTGTCTCTGGGCTGACAGGCAGTTGCCTCACTTGTGCCGGTTCCAGGGTCCTGATCGGTGTCTCTGATGTTACTGTCTCTGGGCTGACAGGCAGTTGCCTCACTTGTGCCGGTTCCAGGGTCCTGATCGGTGTCTCTAATGCCACTGTCTCTGGGCTGCATTTCCTCCTCCTCCTCCTCTGCAGCCGGACCGCATTCCATTGGGACATCGCTCTCAATCTGACCCTGCTTTGGCACCTTGCTCCCCGTGTCCCGATCATCTTCCCTCAATGATCCACCTGGTATAAACTTCTTCAGTACTTTCCCTATGCGTTTCAATTTCCCACCTGAAATAAGTGATGAATTACAGGTGATACAAGTATGATTTAGATCTGAGCAAAACTGATTCAGACGGCAATGGAGCCGAGACTCTGACTGACCAGATTTGGAGTGGAACCGTGCTGGGTAATATGAACCGAACATCCGCCAGGTGACCATGCCTATAAGCCCAGTGACTGGACACATTCCCTCCCAGTAAAATTACAGGATAGACACAGTAATACTGATCACTGAATTCACAACAGTTGAACACATGGATGACCAAAGGATCTTGATGCGATGGTGTCCAGTGATACCGGGAAATATCACTGCAATTATCTTCCACAATCTAACCTCTCCCAGCGTCACTGACTGTCCAGTAGTCTGTGTCACACACAGACCAGCAATGGGATTACACATGACCCAGCCTGCTGCATGATACACTCTTCAATCGCTTTCTCACACGATGTCCATTCCCCTTGGTCACAGACTGACCATTCCCTTGAGGTGCACATTGTCCGGTAACCTGGCTCGGAGTCTGACCATTCTCTTGGGATCTATGCTGACCGCTCCCCTCATTCCTATCTTATCCGCCATCTGATGATTGTCATGTAACAGCTATATAAGTCATTGGCAAAGTCTTGCTCAGAGAGCTTTGTGTGTAGTTGTAGTTGCTAATCTATAGGATGGAGGTGATTAAGCTGGAAAGAGTGTAATGGAGAATGGCCACTAGGGTACTGGAGTAGGGTGTTGTTTTTTGTATTATATGTTTCAGCTGGGACAGTTTGCCCTGGAGCTCAGGATCTTGAAGGGTGACCTTACACATGTATGTGAGCATAAAGTAATCAGGGGCGTAGATAGGTTAGATGGTCATAGGCTTTTTTTGCAGGGTAGAGGAGTCTAAGACTTCAGCGCAGACATTCAAAAAGAATGGAAGGGACATTTTTTCATGAAGCGGGTGAAGGATATAAATTATGTGCATCCAGAGGAGGCTGCAAACAGAAATATAATTACAAAACTGAGAGCATGCGGGCAGGAAAAAGGATAGAATAAATTTACAAGGAAAATTTGGGAAAGGCTGAAGGAAAACGGGGCAAGCTCAGACATTAAGAACAGCATGAATTAGAAGGGCAAAGGACCTGTTTCCAGGCAATAATAACTTTTTTTTTAGTCCACCTGGAATCACAGATTTGAGCACAATCACAATTCCTACAGGTGACAGAGACATTTTATCATTGGTTATACTGGGTTTCCCAGCAGGGATCCTGGTAGTTTGAACTCAGGTAGACGATATTCTCAAGAGGGAAATATTTAGAAACTCACGTTCACCATTCTTCCAGAACACAGACATTCACTGGGGTATTGAAACTCCGAAGCAGACCACAAATGTATCTACAATCAGCTGCCTCCTGATCCTCAGCGATTCCCAACACCGGCAGTGATCTCCGCTCTGCTACAGAAAACAGATTTCAGAAACACCCCTCTTCTCCTTTGTGCAGCAGACAAAAAAACAGGGGTGGAGTTCATAGCTTTCCTTCCAAAACCTGAAATGCTGTGTTACCGCACAATTTCTGAGATCCTAGAAATGCTCCAATTATCTGGTTCTGAATTATATAAATGGAAGTTGGAGATGTTTGATCATCAGTGCTTATCTGAGGTGAAACGGACCCTGAACCTGAATATTTACATAAACCACAAGACTGCGGTTCTTGTCTGTGTTTCACTCACAACCACCTGATTCAGTAATTCCTGCTCCTTTCACTCAGGTTCTTTGCATCATGAGTGGAGTGATTCGACTATTACCGGTGTCAGGTCCCTGCACTTGAACTGTTAGATTGATCAATTACTCAAGGCTGCTTTACCAGTGGGTTAAATGATAATGCATGATAAATCTTTTCTATGCCCTGTTAACATATGGGTAAGATTCTTCATCTGCACTACTGTGTATAAACGCGACAACAGTTTTATTTAAAAATCCCTGTGATCATACCTTTGTCCATTCTGATTGTGACTGACGATTGTTGATTGTCGCCGTCTTGTTTACACTTTAATCTTGGCTGGAAGCTCTACTTGCTGCTGATGCCCTGAGTTACACGAAAAGCAGACAGTGAGTCAGAGAGAGTACAATTACTTTGCAAATATGACAGTATTTCCATCAGAGAAGCAGTTGTCTTGGGGACCAGACATTCCCAGTTAATAACAACTTCCATACGATGCTTGTCTGTCTGTCCACTGATAGCTGGCGCATCTACTGACAGATTCACAGAGCAATAGAGACTGAATTCAGAGCGTTCAGACCAATGAGACAATGCCAATCATACTGCCCACCGAGATGGTCACAATTTCCTGTGATGGGCCCATTTCCCTTCTGGCCATTTCACTCCATCTACAAATCCCAGCTGCTTTTTGAATTATGCGTCTGTGCCTGCCTCATCCACTTCCTCTGGTTGTTTCCTCCACATAATCCCCAAAATCTGCATGAATCCGTTGCTGCTTGGGCTGGTTTTGCAATCTCTTTACCACTCCCTGTCCATTTAGATCCCCTAGATGTTACGATAATCTTCTCTGTGAACAGCAACTACTATCTTTGTGCATTCTGTGAACTTAGCAGTCAAGTAATCCTTGTGCAACCGCATCCAAATCATTGCTATAAAATAATGACTATCAAAGGTCCCAATCTGTAGCGTCGCGGCACACCACTATTTACTCGTCTCTATTGAGAGGAGAAACCTTCAGCCAGCACTCTTTGCTTCCTACCTTGAAGCTAATTTTGAAAACATCCAACTTGCTCTCTCCGGACTGTATGGGACCTGATCATCGAGACCAAGATGCCATGTGACACCTTGTCAAAGGCTTTGCTGAAGTCCCATGTGCAGCTTCCATGGGAACATAACTTTGAATTTCCACTTCTGCTTAATGTCACGTTCACAGGTTCTGACAATGTAATTAGTAGAAATGTACTTGATGAGGTCAAGCTATGTAAATGTAAACTATTGGTTCCGATTTGCTAGTGAGGACTGAATAAAATGCGATGTTGGGACATTTTCTTTTAAAAAAAAATGGTCTGTTCTTAGAAGAGGCCTGCACAACAATATATTCGAGGGTAAGTACATCATTGCAGATTGCAATAGCCAGAGGAATCAATGGCATGTTGCTGCAGTTCATGATAATTCCACATTTCTACAGTCACTACGGCATGACACACTTGGGGCTTCTTATAAAGGGAGGAAATTGTCAATGCATTTTGAGATGATCATAATGTAACGAGTAAACAGCAGAACTGACGAAAAGCTACTTCAGATGATGCAGGACCTTCAAATGAACAA
Organism: Hypanus sabinus; assembly: GCF_030144855.1. Classification (NCBI taxonomy): domain Eukaryota; kingdom Metazoa; phylum Chordata; class Chondrichthyes; order Myliobatiformes; family Dasyatidae; genus Hypanus; species Hypanus sabinus. Next base: position 25,381 of record NW_026779489.1, on the reverse strand, counting down.
ATACTGAGAGAATGTGAGTGACTTTAGAGCTGGGCTTCTAAAAGCACATTACCAGACCTGGAGTGATCGCAACTGAGTCCGACAGAGGTGTAACTGGTATCTCTGGGCACATTCAGTCGACTCCTCCTATTTTGTATCTTCCTTTGTACAGGTATGTAATGTCTAAAGAACCAGTGTTTGAGTAAATGAGACTCACCAAACTTTCTCCTGACTGAATCAATGGAAACTCTGAGTCAGAAAGGTTCTCTACAGTTGGTCCTCGGGCTGGTTCACTTGTCGCTGTTCCCTCATTTTCAGTTGTGCTTTGCTTCCATTTGGGGTTTTTCTTCCAACAAATCTCTCAGCACAGGTCTAAATTTAACCAGAGAGATAATGAAGCACATTAACAATATGAAGGAGAGAAAAAAAAATATTTCTGCACAATGTTACAAAAGTGATTCTCACTGAAATTTAAATGCTGAAAACAAATAAAATGATCTCAGTGAACAAATCTGTAATTGTTCCTCACACGTCACAAATCCTGATACGGGATACGGAGGACTCACCATTCAATCATGTCTGATATTTGTTCACCCCAATGCTATATTCCTGCCTTCCTCACATAAAGTGCTGGAAACTCAGTACATCAGATTGGATCTGTGTAAAAAGACACCGTGGAAGACCCAGTATCAGGACTGGGACTGTCCAAGATGATGCGTGATATGCTGAATGCTTAATTGAGCAGTTTGGCCCAGATCTCATCCTTGCTCATACCTATAATGGGGGAGGTACTACACCCAATGTTCTGTAAAGGTAGTAAAAGTGATTATCGGGGTAGTATTAAAGGTAGTAATAGTGATCTTTCGAGAAAGGAAACCGAAAAGCTCTTGAATTTATAGTAAATGGACCGTCTAGTTATTCGCTGCTCAACATTAGTTCTGTATTGTTAAGCACTTCAGCATCATTACTTCACAGTACGCTCCCTTGGACAAGGTGAAATTATTATTATTTTTTCTTGCGTTATTCATTACTATTTCCTGGATACCAGAGGGAGTCCCAGTGAAACAATTTTGACCACTTTATTGACTTTTAACATCTCGTCTATAACAGGGAGCACGATAATGTTCCATATTCAATCGTGATTAATATGCATAGAATGTAACGTGGTTCGGTCTCCAATGTTCTCACTAATTACTATTTTTGCTGCTACGTGAATCAACCATTGCTCTGAGCTGGAAACACGGACTGAAAAAAAAGCGGCATCTTAGATGCGTCCTCTTCTGTAAAATCCATCTATGAATATTTAGGATGAAGACATTACTAATTAATGGATAGGATAAAAATGCAGTACAACTAAACATATTCAGGTTTCATAAAGATTTATCTGACAGTATTTAATTCCATCTGCACTGCAACAAAGGCTCCGTTCGTGGGAGAATTTTGATTACGCAGACGCGCAGTTTAGAGGGAACAGTGACGGGTCTTTCTCTCCAAGTTACCCCCACCTTATAACAGTGTTTTGTCCACTGCCTTGCCAGCGAAAGCCTGCTGTTACAAACATGCAAATCGTCAATATTCAGGCCCAGATCTCATTCATATTCATATACGAGATGGGTGAGGGTTTGCCTAAATGGGAAATTGCACTAAATGGCTTCTTTGTTAGGTACAACAGTATACCAGCTCATTAATGCGAATCTGTTAATCATCTGCCTGCAACTCAAAGCATAAACACATGCAGATATTTTCAACGGGTTCAGTTGTTATTCAGGCCAAACATCTGAAATGGAAATAAATGTGATATAAGTGACATTGACCGGAATATACACTGGAATTTAGATGGATGAGTGGGGATCTGATTGAAATATATAAGATTATTAAGTGATTGGGCACGTTAGAGGCAGGAGAAATGTTCCCGATGTTGGGGGAGTCCAGAACCAGAGGTCACAGTTTAAGAATAAGGGTAGCCCATTTAGAACAGAGTTGAGGAAAAACTTTTTCACCCAGGGCGTTGTGGATGTATGGAATGCCTTCAGAAGGCAGTGGAGGCAGATTCTCTGGATGCTTTCAAGAAAGAGTTAGATAGAATTCTTAAAGATAGCGGAGTCAAGGGATATGGGGAGAAGGCAGGAACAGGGTACTGACTGTGGATGATCAGCCATGATCACATTGAATGGGAGGGCTGGCTCAATAGTCTGATGGCCTACTCCTGCACCTATTGTCTGTTGACCGTGGAGTGATGGCTGGTGCCAGACCGGGTGGTCTGAGTGTTAAGGAAACTCATCAGCTACTTGGATTTTCACGTATAAATCTGTCGGTTTACAGAGAATGGTCCGGAAACAAACCAAAGGAACATCCAGTGAGCGACGGTTCTAAAGGCCTCGTTAATGCGAGAGCTCAGTGAGATTGGACAGACTGATTAAAGGAAGGCAGCAAGAACTCAAATAACCATGTGCTCCGACAGTGGAGTGCAAGAGAGCATCACTAAAAGCCGAAAATAGAATTTGGACATGGTACAGCCGCAGTAGACCCTGAACAAACACTCAATGCCACATCATTAGGTACAGGGGTACATAAAATGCTCCCACGGAGTGCAGACTTCCATACTTTTTTCAACTGCCAGTGAGATTTATTACAGGAATTTTTATCCTAAATATACGACGTCTTTGCTAAAATAGTTTCAGTCATATTCTCCATTCATCCACTAACAGCGCATGAGACAGATTCAACTCTGATTCTTGTAATTCAGCGAAAACAAACAGAATCTCACAGATATTTCCTGAAAGGGAATTCACACCAACCAACTATCAATGTACTAAAGCTTCTTTGAACTCCGGCCATTGGATTGACATTCGTTCTGAAAAACAAACATCACGGCATGCGGTGACTCTCCTCAGGTCTGAGAAACAGGCAATGAAATGAACCCATCAACTCCTTATATCGTCAGTGTGGATAGACCCCACCTCCACATCCTGTGCACTGTATTCGGAACTGTACAGAAAGTCTGGTACAGCCGATAGAGTCAGGTTCCCGATGGAACTGGTGAAAGTTGCTTTCGATTGTTGAAGGAAATAATCAGGATAATTTCAAACAAGAGAAATTCTGCAGGTTCTGGTAATGCAAGCAACACACACAGAATACTGGAGGAATTCAACAGGCCAAGCAGCATCTATGGAAAATAGTACAGACAATGTTGCGGGCCAAGAGTTAGTCCTGCTGAAGGGTCTCGGCCTGAAAGTTCGATTGTACTCTTCTCAAATGTTGCCTGGCCTGCTGAGTTCTTCCTGTGTGATCAGAATAGTTTACTGCGAGAAGCTGTGGTTTCTTTACTGTTCGAGTAACTATCACAAAACATGCGGCTTGGCACAGTTCCATTTCCAGAAGATTGAAACCATCCCAAGGTGAAAGTAATAGAAAGAAACTGTTATGAGAAATGCTCTGCGGGTAAGGAACAGCTGTAGGGAGAGGAGCAAAGTTAACAATTCCCATTCACAACCTGCCCTCAGAATAGCTTCAAACATTTTCAGGCTTAGTGCAAATCGCCAGCATCTTGAGTTGCTGCTTGATTTCTGCTGTTTGACTGACAGATGACAGTGAGGGCGGATTTCAAACACACTTTAAACACCAAACTCCCGGTTGTATTAGTACTGGTGTGAAAAAGGCACAGCCCATTTAACACAGCCTCTTCATGTGCAGGATGGAAGAGGAACGTATTCTCTCCTCAGATTAGCAGTCATTGCTGCCAAAAGAACTCCAGAAACAAACAAAGGAGCCCAGAATAAAAAATGCTTCCTCTGTACCTCTTAAAAATGGGTAGATTGATCCCCGGTCCATTTTACCTGGGCGAAAAACTGTGATATCCCATCACCCAAGCTCACAGGACTCACAGCTAATCCTGCCACTTAACCACACGGCAAGTCTCAGACTGGCAGCTGTAGTCAGTAAGTTCCCAGCAACCAATAACCATCCACTGGAAACTCCTGTTTCTCAGCAGAAGGATGAAAATCACGTCACATCTGCCGAAGCGTAAAACACTGGTAGTTCAATATTCCCGGAGTCATCATACCTGGATTATAACCCAAGCACGAAAGCACTCAAGACTCTTTGCTGCCGGTAGTATGCTCCAGCGTCTCGGTCATACCCAGTTCAAAAACTAACACCCCCACACCAACCCATGAAACACTAGGAACATGTTTGTCCTCTGAATGGGCAAGAGATCGTGCTGCAAAACCCGGCTGTGGGTCACCAGATGGCGGGAATATGTCTCACATTGTCCCCTGAAGCTAAATTGAACACGTTATCGTTATCTTATTGAATGAGACATTGCCCAGCATAATTAATTATCACATTTTCTGCAGGGTAACAAGACTAAAATGTTATCTTGATAATTATGACATTGAAAGTGATGTGCTGGAAACTGTATATGGGATAGGATCTGTGGAAAGAGAAATAGTGGAAGACCCAATATCAGAATCTTGTCAGAGAAAAATGCTGCCCATTTAACGAACGTTCTGACCATAAAATATAGGAGCATAAATAGGCCATTTGGCCCATCGAGTCTGTTCTTCCATTTCATGGTTGTTCCATTTTCCCTCTGAGCCACAATCTCCCATTCTCTTCCCAAGATACTTTTTCGGTTCATCCTCTATTTTCTTGCTCCATATTACTATCTTTTCAAACTGCAGCGTAAATTCTATCATATTTTGATCACTGGCCCAGAATGGTTTATTTAATTTAATCGCTCTAATAACTTCTGGTTCATTGCACAATACCCAACACAGAATATTTTATCCCCACATGGGATCAACCACAAGCTGCTCTCAAAAACCATCTTAAAGGCATCTAGAAGTTCCGCCCCTTGGGATCCAGCACCAACCCGATTTTACCATGTTAAAATATCCCATGACTATCGTGACATTGCCCTTTTGACGTACTTTTTCTACCTGTGGTTGTAATTTTCAGACCGTGTCATTACTACTGTGTGGGAGTCTGTATATAATCCTCATCAGTGTCTTTGTAACTTTGCAGTTTCCTAGCTCTACCCACAGTGATTCAAAACCTTCCTATCCTATGTCACATTTTTCTGATGATTTGATTTCATTTTTCACCAAGAGTCACGCCATCCTTTCTGCCGACCAGTCTGTCCTTTCGATACAGTGTGTATCCTTGGTTGTTAAACTCCCAGGTAAAATATTCTTTCAGCCACGATTCAGTGACACCCACAACGTCATACATGCCAATCTGTAACTTTGCTGCGTTCATCTATCATTCCATATACTGCTCACCTTCAACTGCAATACTGTCACTCTTGTACTCTGCCTTTCCCATTTTGTTTGCTTTTACGTTGCAACTCATCCTATTGACTGCAATTTTGCCCTATCATCAGCCTCACCATTCTAGCAGTTTCACTGCACACTGCCTCTTTTTCTGAACCAACTACCCCATTCTCAGCATTATAACTCCAGTTCCCATCCCACTGCAAAATTAGCCCTCCTGAGTTGTTCTGGAAAACCTGGCCACAAGTATCTTGGTTCCCCTGGGATTCTGGTGTAACTCATCCCTTTTGTACAGGTCATACCTTGCCCGACGAGACCCCAATCATCCATATATCTGAACCTCGGTCTCCTGGACCAGTTCCTCAGCTACCGCCAAATCATTCCATTCTTGTCCTCGCTGGTATATGGCACAGCAGGCAATTCAGAGATTACCACCATGTAGATCTTGTTTCTCTACTTTCTACCTAGCTTACTATATTATTTCCCAGGAACCCCTTCATTTTTACTACCCATGTCATTGGTGCCAGTATGCACCAAGGCATCTGGCTGCTCACCCACCCCTTTAGAATGCCATGGACCTGATCTGAGACATCCCTGACACCGTTACCTGGGAGGGAACATACATCCAGAATCTCGTTTCTGTTCCTCTGACTATGGAATCTTTTATACCCACTGTAGACCTCTTCACCTCTGTTCTCTTCTGAGCCAGAGACTCAGTGGTTGTGCTTCCAGCTAGTAGGTGGACTCAAAGTGGTATACATTATTGAGGGGCACGTCCATGGGGCTTGTATGCACTGGCTGCTCATTTCGCTTTCTTCTGCCGACAGTAACCAAGTTACTCTCCTCCTCAGGGAGACTAACTCATTGTATCTATGAACTGAAACTTAAAACATACCAGTACCCAAGAGGAGTGTGGTTAAATTCCTCAATGACTATTGCCTAGTGGCACGTACATCCACAGTTTAATGTTTTGAGAGGCTGGTGTTGAAGCATATCAGCTCTTCTCTGAACAGTGACCTGGATCCACTCCAATTTTTTCTACTGAAACAATAGATCTATGGCACATCTTCTACGTCTTCATTGATCAACATTAAATCTGAATAGTAATGCAATTGAGCCTGATCGCCTCACAGTACAATTCCCCTGATGAGGTGAATTCAGTTTCTGTGTGCTACACATTACCATTTCCATTATGCCTGTGTGCCACCGATAAAACAGTTCTGGTTGCTCTTTTCGGCCTCAATATCCCGTCTGTTAGAGGGAAGTGCAATACTGTGCCATGTTCAAATATATTTGTTCTTCGTGATTATTATGCATAGATTCCTGGATTTTTTGTTAAATTAAGATTAAGTGACGAAACACATTGATGAAGCAAGAGCAATAGTTGTAGTGTATATGGGTTTCAGCAAGGCTTTTGATAAGGTACCCCATGCAAGGCTTATTGAGAAAGTAAGAAGGCATGGGACCCAAGGAGACGTTGCTTTATGGATCCAGAACTGGCTTGCCAAAGAGTAATTGTAGACTGATCACATTCTGCATGGAGGACATACAAAGGGTGCAGAGGAGATTTACAAGTATCTTACCTGGATTGGGGAGCACGTCTTGTGAAAAGAGATGGAGTGAACTCAGCTTTTTCTCCTTGGAGCACCGGAGGATGAGAGGTGACCTGATAGAGGTGTATAAGATAATGAGAGGCATTGATCATGTGGATAGTCAGAGGCTTTTTCCAAAGGCTGAAATGGTTTCCACAAGAGGACACAGGTTTAAGGTGATGGGCAGTATGTACAGAGGAGTTGTCAGGCGTAGATTTATTTATTTATTTATTTATTTTTACACAGAGTGGTGAGTGCGTGGAATGGGCTGCCAGCATCAGTGGTGGAGGGGGATATGATACAGTCTTTTAGGAGACTTTTGGACAGGTACATGGAGCTTTAAAAATAGAGGGCTGTGGGTAAGCCTAGTAATTGCTAAGGTAGGTTCATGTTCAGCACAACTTTGTGGGCCGAAGGGCCTGTATTTTGCTGTAGGTTTTCTATGTTTCTATTAACCCACCCTTGTCATCATGACAATTTTTAGCTCGATGTTGTGCCAGCCAGTTGTGGGAAACAGGGGGATCAATAAATAGATCCATATCTCATTTATGATAACACCGAGTTGGATGCGAGTTCTCTAAATCGGAAATAAACTCAGTGGTAATTTATCAAAGTGCACCTGTACACCAGCTCGTTAATGCTGATCAACAAATCAAGTGGCACCAGCTCTGTCACTTTGATACAAACATGCAGAAATGGTCAAGAGGTCCAGCTGTTGCTCAAAACAAACATCAAATTGGTGAAGAAATGTGGTCTCGGTGACTTTGACAGTGGAATGATTGTTGATTCCAGATGGTGTAGTGTGAATATCTCTGGGATTGTCACCCACGACTGTCTCGATTTACAGGTAATGGAACGAAATACAAACAAGAAACATTCAATGAGTGGCAGTGCTGTACCGGTAAACACATTGTTAATGAAAGAGATGAGAGGAGAATGGCCAGACTAATTCAAGCTGCCGGGAAGGCGACAGTAACTATAATAATCACAGGCTGCAACAGTAGTGTGCAGAAAAGTGTCACTGATCACTGAACATTTTGAAATTGGAAGTGAACAGGCTACAGCAGCAGAAGACCATAAGACATTAAGACATAGGATCATAATTAGGACATCTTGCCTATCGAGTTTTGTTTTATGTATCACTGCCAGATGTATGCCTGTTTTCCTTAAAAACACACACACACACACACACAGAAAAGAGCATCCATGTCCGTAATGCCACACAGTTTTAAAGACGATATCGAACAGGAAAAACATGGAAATCCTCTCCTGACGAGGGACGTATTGAAACACCACAACGTTCCCCACCCAGTACGGTCTCTGTGTGTACTTGGTGCTGAGCTTCTCTTTCTGTTCCAGCGAGTCCGAGTCCCTGAACTTAGTGGGTGCAAACAGAAAGTGAACACACCGTGAGCAAGATTCAGTTGATAACAGACATATAAACCTGAGCTTCACATCATTCAGCATGTAATTCCACACCCTGATCCACAGAACATTAAGTATATGACACAAAAGCTGATTCAAGCAAATGATTCTATTGTTCTGTTCGGTCCAGGCTTCCTATTGTGCCTCAGTGCACGGTGACACAGATTACATCCAGTATCTGTCCACAACTCGATCTGCGCCAGGGAGCAACCGCGACCCGCAACCCGGCTCCGTTCAGTTGGTGTCAACACACTGATACATTGCAACACGCTCAGAATGCTGGAGGAACTCAGCATGTCAATATATGGCCTCCTCAGCTGCTGTGATGAGGCAACATTTAGACTGAAACACCTTATATACCGTCTGTGTAGCCACTAACCTGATAGCGTGAATATTGATTTCTCAAACTTCAGGTAATAACGCCCTCCTTCACCATTCCCCATCCCCCTTTCCCTCTCTGGCCTTATCTCCGTACCTGTCCATCGCCTTCGTTGGGTGCTTCTTCCCACATTTCCTTTTCCTCTCCTATCAGATTCCCACTTCTCCAGCCTTGCATCTCTCACCAATCAATTTCCCAGCACTTTACTTCATCTCTCCCCCTTCCAGTTTCACCTGTCATTTTCCACCTCTTCCTCCACTCCCCTCCCCCTCCTTCTAGCTCTGACCCTATCATCTCTTTTTTCTGTCTGGTCTTACTGAAGGGCCTTGGCCCGAAACATCATCTGTATCTTTTCTCTAGCTGCTGTTTGACCTACTGAGTTCCTTCAGCATTTTGTGTTTGTTGCTTGAATTTCCAGCGTCTGCAGATTTTCTCTCGGCATTAATTTATTGTAAATTAGAGGGATCAATTTATTTTCAGACTATAAACCACAGTGATAGGCGAGGACAAAGATCCCCGTGAGCTTATAGGAAAAGCTCAGCAGCAGGACGGGCGCTGTCAACTCTGAGGAAAAGTTATGATTTTGGAATAATATTTTCTTTTGAACAACAGACATTCCCTTTCACCAGATTTAACTGTGCCCCAAATGCTTGGAGCTCCACTGATCTCACAGTCAGTCCGTTGATAACGCAAACTTCAATATTTGTCCCCAATGGGGCCATTACAATAATGGGCAAGGCAGCAACAGTGTCGGGATTACCGAACCCTAACGAGAGATTACTGGAGATTGGTTACTGGAGATAACCACACCCTGACGAATACAGCAAGATAAGAATTTATTTCACATTGAAATTAGTGTTCACTTATTAGAAACAAGTAATCTGATCGATCAGATAAAATTATGACTAATGGGTCTGTTTACTTTCCTCCCGTCAGTGTGTTTCCTCGCTATCACTCATACTTTACAAAGAGCTGAGCTGTTTCCCATTACTGAACGACCAAAATCCCTTAAACATTAAATTCACTGGATGTGTTTTGTCAGACAAATGATGCTGATGGGAGATTTAATAAAATTCACGTGCTGAATTTACTGTGACCGATCTAGGTCTGTCTGTGATCTCCGCGCATTACTCCTGCTTCTTACCTGTAACATCTCACTCATTTGTCCTTCAAAGACCACTACACTGCAGAGATTACAGAATTAATGGTAATAATCTGCTTCTCCTGAATATTGAGGAGGCCATTCTAATCAGATGAGAGAGAGAGAGAGAGAGACAGAGAGACAGAGAGACAGAGAGAGAGAGAGAGAGAGAGAGAGAGAGAGAGAGAGAGAGAACATCTCAATTGTCAACTGGTGGTGCCTGCTTTCAGTTCAATCTGATACATTTAGTTTTAATTTCTCTCTCTCTCTCTCTCTCTCTCTCTCTCTCTCTCTCTCTCTCTCCCCCCCCCCCCCCCCACACACATCTGACATAAAGGAATCAACACTGCAGGCGGTGATCCACAACATGTCTCACCAACCGACTATATAATGGAACCATCCTTACACCCCTCCCAGCCCCCACCCCCCGCTATAAACTGCAGAGCGGGTAGTTCTCATAATTTCGCCCTCTCCCTGCAGCTACCTACTGAAATATCATAAAGGGTAGACATATATTGTCGATCCCGCCAGTGACGGAATAAGCAAAGCGAATCCTCAGTTCCCTCGGTCGGGGATCGGTAAAGCCCCGAGTGTGGACGGATCGGCTTCCTGCTGTTGCAAGCAGTAGCCCGGGGACAGTTCCGAGATGCGGGAAGCTCGCACCTCCTGAGCCTTTGCTGATGATTCGGAGCTCGGTTGAAAGTGCGGCGTTTCCGATAACACCTCCAACTACAGCGGTTTCCCGCGGGACATGTACAGGAAGTCGGTGCATTCAATTAGACGAAAGGAATTATTAATTCATTTAAAAGCAATTCGGTACAGTTCTAATATCGATCAACACAATACGTTATCAACCCCATTCGTGTTCATAAAAGTGGCTAACAGTCTTTGTGATGTTTATATTTCAATATATAGAGCTTCTTACCTTGTACAGGGGCTCCAGGTTCGGTTACCACCCTGTCCCAGTGAGGCGGTGTTACGGGTTCTGTAAGTAATGAACACACCCTGGTTAATGTTCAGTCAGCTCCTGGTGATAATGATTAACTAAACCCACAGCTTTACCAGTGGTTCTCTCCGTGTCCTGTTCCTTAGCACAGGGTACGTTCTGTCTCCAACAAACATCACCATGGAGATGAAATGTGATCTCCGTGATTTTGAGAGTGGAATGTCTGTCGGTGCCAGAGGGAGCAGTTTTATAGACAATGGACAATAGACAATAGGTGCAGGAGTAGGCCGTTCGGCCCTTCGAGCCAGCACCGCCATTCAATGTGATCGTCGCTGACCATCCGCAATCAGTAACCCGTTCCTGCCCTCTCCCCATATCCCTCGACTCCGCTATCTTTAAGAGCTCTATCTAACTCTTTCTTGAAAGCACCCAGACAATTGGCCTCCACTGCCTTCTGAGGCAGAGCATTCTGTAGATCCATAACTCTCTGGGTGAAAAAGTTTTTCCTCAACTCTGTTCTAAATGGCCTACCCCTTATTCTTAAACTGTGGCCTCTTGTGGCCTCGGGAACATGTTTCCTGCCTCTAGCGTGTCCAATCCCTTAATCACATATGTTTCAATCCGATCCCCTCTCATCCTCCTAAATTCCAGTGTTCCAGTGAAAACACTGTCATTCAAGCGTGAAGAAAGTTTAACTTTCTGTGGTACAGGGAAGAGTGATAGAACCAATGACGCGATGTAAAGTACATTACCTGGGGTCTCAAAGGTCGACTGTTCTTTTCTCCATAGACACTGCCCGGCCTGTAGAGTTCCTCCAGCATTTTGTGTGTGTTGCTCGGATTTCCAGCATCTGCTGATTCCTCTTGTTTCAGAGAGATCGGTGACGGGTCACTGCCCCGTGGGATGTTTCACATGTCACTACCGGGGTGAAAGATGCTTTCTGCTCGCACTCAGTAGAATTCACACAGGAGAGTAATTCTGGTTGACTGCAAAGACGTCGTTTCTCTTAATCCACTTGGACGGTAGTTGACTCGTTAACATGAAGATGTCAGAACTCCCTACTCCCACTAAGTTCACTCCCGATCCCGACCAAATCCGAGCCTCACTCTAGATCCTGAATAGCTGTGCAGAATCATAGACAACACTTACCTCTGATGTTTAACCGGCCGGCGTTCAGTGTGGTCCCGGGAAATCACTGTCTGACATCCCGATAACCAACAATGGTCCTGCACCGATGTTCTGACTCTGTACGGAGAGTTGAGTCTGAGCTGATGCTCCCGAGGCCACTCGGCTGTGATGTGTCCGCCGCTCGTTACAGATGGACAGGGCCGGGTGAGCCGGGGTAGAGCGGGACTGCCGCAGTCCGGGTCACACTAACTCTCACCGGCTCAGGACGGGTCTGACAGCGGGAGGAAGTGGGAGTGGGGTCAATGTAGCAACCCTAAAGAGGAAAACAAACAGGCTGCGTTCACCTTTCTGTCCGGATTTCCGTGTGGATCTCTCCTTTTTCTTTCATCGCAAGCAATGGGGCGGAGTTTCTCTGTTTAACTCAGCGAGTCCCAGGCTGTGAATTTGATAAAGTCCGGGTTCTGGGAGGGTCTGAACTCCACCCTCTGTGTAAGAAAGACTGCCTGACATGGATAGAGTTTCAGCTCAAACCTCCCTCGCCTGTTCAGGTGCAGGGGGCTGCATTTCTGCTGAAGTTAAAGCAAACACGTTCGACTATATATTTCCACTAACTGGGAAAAAACTGGGAGAGATGTTTGCATTTCCATCCGGTCAACTATTGTCACAAGAACTCTCCCCGCCCACGGTTTCATTCCACACCCCGCCGGAAATACTTGTTGAATTTATTTCTCTTAAAAGTCGTTTATTCCAAATGGCCAGAGGTTTTGCCGAGGGAGGGAGTGGCGCACTCACTGAAATCGTTACATACGTTAAAATGGTCGACAGGGAGGGAAGGACGCACTGATTGAAATGAGCATGGGGGAGGGGGTGAGCTGTTTGCCGATTAAAAATGGGATCCTCACTCCCTTCTATCCCCTGACCTAACCCTCACTATCCTCATCCCTCTACCCCATCTACCCTGTCTATACCCCTCATGATTTTGTTGACCTCATTCAAATCTCCCTCAAATCCTCTGCATTCCAAGGAACAAAGTCATAACCTATTCAATTTTCCCTGATAACTCAGGTCCACCAATCACGGCAACATCCTTGTAAATTTTCAACCTTATTTAAATCTTTCCTGTGGGTAGGTGACATAAACTGCAAACATACTCCAAATTAGGCCTCATAACTGTCTTATATCATGCAATCTCCTGTACTGAATACTTTAATTTATGAAGGCCAATGTGCCAAAGATTTCTTCACTACCTTATCTAGGTGTGCTGCTACTTTCAATGAATTGTGGATTCGTATTCCCGGATGCCTTTGTCCTACCGCACCCCTCAGTGCCGAACCCTTCACTGTGTAAGACCCATCCTGGTTGATCCTACTGAAGTGTGACAGCTCACAAGCCTGCATGAAACTCCATCTGTCATTATCAGACATTTTTACACCCGATGCAGATCCCGTTGCAAGCTCCAATAGTCTTCATCGCTGTCAAATACACCCCGAACCTTGGTGTCATCCGCAAATTTGCTGATCTGGATAATCTAATTGTCATCAAGATCATTGATATAGATTACAAACAACAACAGATATCAGCACAGATCCCTGTGGAAATCTACAGGTCACAGGTCTCCAGTCAGAGAGGCAACCATCTGCTACCACTATCTGCCTTCCTGCTCTATGCTAATGTCTTCTCCCATTTACTAACTCATCTTGAATGCCAAGGGAATGAAATTTATTGGTCAACACCCTATGCAGGACCTTGTCAAATGCCTCGCTAAAGTCCATGTAGAAAATATCTACAGCATTACCTTAATCAACTTTCCTGGTAACATTCCTTGTAACCTCTTCGAAAAACTCAATAGATTGTCTAAAACACACAAAGACATGTTGGATGTCCCTAATCAATCCTGATTATTTAAATACTCCAATATCCGATTCTTCTAATGTCTTCACATGACTGACGTCAACTGCACCAGCCTATAATTTCCTGGTTTAATTTTGGAGCCTTTTTTAAACAGTGGATCAAAATTAGCTATCCTCCAATCCTCTGGTAGCTCTCCTGTCTTTGAGCATAATTTAAACATATTAATTGCGTAATCCTTGCAATTTCTGCATCCGCCTACATCGGGGTCCAAGGACTGAACTTCTCAGTCACTGGGGATTTATACACTCGAAGTTGCCCAATTTGCCCAAAACACTTAATCATCCGTAATTTGTATAACATCCGTGGCCTCACTTCTCCTTTGCCTCACTTATATAGATTATTTTCACAAGTGAACACAGAAGCAAAAATCCACTGAAGAACTCTATCTGTTTTGGCTCGATGCATACATTGGCATTCTGATAATCCAGACAATGAATTTTGTCCCCTGAAATCCTTTTGCTTTTAAAACATCTGTATGATCCCTCTCCTTGTCTGTTAGGACAACCTTATGCCACCCTATAGCCTTCCTGGTTTCTTTCCTCAATCTTATCTTGCATTTTCTCAACTCCATAAGTACCTCAAATTTTTCCTACCTGCCTGCACCTTTTATGCATCTATTTTTTTTCTAAACACAAAGTCCACTGCAGATGCTGTGGTCAAATCAAAACATACAAAAATGCTGGATGAACTCAGCAGGTCAGGTGAAAGGAGCAGTCAACATTTTGGGTCGAGACGCTATGTCAGGACTAAAGAAGGAGGGGGCAGGGCCCCTATAAAGAAGGTGGGGGGAGGGTGGCAAACCAATCAGAGGAAAGATCAAAGGGTGGGGGAGGGGAAGCAGGGAGGAGATAGGCAGGAGAGGTGAAGAAGGAATCTACAGGGAAAACACTATGGGTAGTAGAAGAAGGCAGAGTCCTGAGAGAGGCAGCTAGAAGAGGAGACAGAGTGAAGGTGGGATGGGGGAAGGGAGAGGGGGGGAATTACTGGAAGTTGATTTCGATGTTCAAGAATACGATTTTTCCTCTGATTGGTTTTCCACCCTCTCCCCCCACCTTCTTTATAGGGCCGCTGCCCCCTCCTTCTTTAGTCCTGATGAAGGGTCTCAACCCGAAACGTTGACTGCTCCTTTCAACGGATGTTGCCTAACCTGCTGAGTTCATTTATCTTTTTTGTACGTATTATTTTTCTATACTGGGGCCACAATACCATGGAGCAGAACTATCGTTCTCCATATTTCCTTTGAATCTGATGGCATTGTGATCACCAGATGCAAACAGTTTCCCCACACAGACTTCTGTTCTGTCTGTTCTGTCTCAGTACCTAATAGGAGATCAAGTATCGCACTTGAGTCTTTGGGACTTATATGCACTGATTAATGAAACTTTCCTGAAGACATTTGTCAACTACATGAGTACACCTACAGTATGAGAGTTCCAGTCCGTATGTGGAAGGTTAAAATCAAATTATAACAAATTATGTTCCTTGCAATATTCTCTGACATCTACTAATTTGTTCCACTAAATCTGGCAGACTCTTGTGTGGTGTATAAGACCGACCCATTAACATGTTCAAACAAATTTTATTTCTCCGATCTACACATAAAGCCTCACAGGATGAGTTCCCCATCTGCCCCTACTGCACACTGCCTTGACAGTTTCCCTGAGTGAAACCACCACTACTCCCTTAATCCCTCACGCTCTGTCCTGTCCAAAACAACAGATCCCCAGAATACTGAGCTGCCAGTTCTCTGCAAGCCCCTCTCAATAATGGTGACAATATCATAATGCCATGTGTTGATCCATGACCTAAGCTCATCTGCCTTTCCTTCAATACAATACATCGTGGGAAATTATTTTGTGTTTCAATCGATTTCAGGAGAGTGAGGAAATGGTGGGTGCTGTCGTCACACAGATTTACAAGGGATTTCAGCCACCCCAGAGAAACAGGAGTTGTATTCTGTGAATGCTTCAGAAATGGGGTCATTTTTGCTGCAGTTGGAAGTTTGAACATCCCTTAGAAGGCTAACAATTATACCAGTGCCCAGGAAGAGCAGTGTGAGTTGCATTAATGACTATCGTCCATAGCAATAACAGTTACTGTGATGAAATGATTGAGAGGTTTGCGATGGCTTGAATTAGCTCTTCTGGACCTGGGCCCACTGTAATTTACCTGTATCCACAATAGGTCACAATACAATCTCATCGGCTCCTCCCGCGGCTTTGGATTACCTTGACAATACGAATACTTACATCAGAATGCGGTTTCTTGATCAAAGCTCAGCGTGTAAAGCAATTATTCCTACAGTTCTGATCAAAAGTCTCTAACCGCTGGGCCTTTCTACCTCCCTCTGCAACCAGATCCTCAATTTCCTCAACAGAAAACCACAATCTGTGCGGTTTGGATATAACGCCTGCACATCACCATCGACACTGGTGCACCTCAAGGATATGTGCTTTGCCCGCTGCCCTACTCTCCCTGCACCCATGGCTGTGCAGCTTGGCACAGCTCAAATGCCAGTGACAAATTTGCTATTGTTGGCAGACTTTCAGATGGCGAGAATAAGGCAAAGAGGAGCGAGGTATATCACCTGGAGGAGTGGTGTATATCACCGGGATGAGTGGTGTATATCACCGGGATGAGTGGTGTATATCACCGGGATGAGTGGTGTATATCACCGGGATGAGTAGTGAATATCACCTGGAGGAGTGGTGTATATCACCTGGAGGAGTGGTGTATATCACCGGGATGAGAGGTGTATATCACCTGGAGGAGTGGTGTATATCACCTGGATGAGTGATGTTTATCACCTGGAGGAGTGGTGTATATCACCTGGAGGAGTGGTGTATATCACCTGGATGAGTGGTGTATATCACCTGGATGAGTGGTGTATATCACCTGGAGGAGTGGTGTATATCACCGGGATGAGTGGTGTATATCACCTGGATGAGTGGTGTATATCACCTGGGGGAGTGGTGTATATCACCTGGTGGAGTGGTGTATATCACCTGGAGGAGTGGTGTATATCACCTGGAGGAGTGGTGTATATCACTTGGATGAGTGGTGTATATCACCTGGAGGAGTGGTGTATATCACCTGGAGGAGTGGTGTATATCACCGGGATGAGTGGTGTATATCACCAGGAGGAGTGGTGTATATCAGCTGGAGGAGTGGTGTATATCACCTGGAGGAGTGGTGTATATCACCGGGATGAGTGGTGTATATCACCTGGAGGAGTGGTGTATATCACCTGGATGAGTGGTGTATATCACCTGGAGGAGTGGTGTATATCACCGGGATGAGTGGTGTATATCACCGGGATGAGTGGTGTATATCACCTGGAGGAGTGGTGTATATCACCGGGATGAGTGGTGTATATCACCGGGATGAGTGGTGTATATCACCGGGATGAGTGGTGTATATCACCTGGAGGAGTGGGGTATATCACCTGGAGGAGTGGTGCATATCACCTGGAGGAGTGGTGTATATCACCGGGATGAGTGGTGTATATCACCTGGAGGAGTGGTGTATATCACCGGGATGAGTGGTGTATATCACCTGGAGGAGTGGTGTATATCACCTGGATGAGTGGTGTATATCACCGGGATGAGTGGTGTATATCACCTGGATGAGTGGTGTATATCACCTGGAGGACTGGAGTATATCACCTGGATGAGTGGTGTATATCACCTGGAGGAGTGGTGTATATCACCTGGAGGAGTGGTGTATATCACCGGGATGAGTGGTGTATATCACCTGGAGGAGTGGTGTATATCACCGGGATGAGTGGTGTATATCACCTGGAGGAGTGGTGTCTATCACCTGGAGGAGTGGTGTATATCACCGGGATGAGTGGTGTATATCACCTGGAGGAGTGTTGTATATCACCTGGATGAGTGTTGTATATCACCTGGAGGAGTGGTGTATATCACCTGGAGGAGTGGTGTATATCACCTGGAGGAGTGGTGTATATCACCGGGATGAGTGGTGTATATCACCTGGAGGAGTGGTGTATATCACCGGGATGAGTGGTGTATATCACTTGGAGGAGTGGTGTATATCACCGGGATGAGTGGTGTATATCACCTGGAGGAGTGGTGTATATCACCGGGATGAGTGGTGTATATCACCGGGATGAGTGGTGTATATCACCGGGATGAGTGGTGTATATCACCTGGATGAGTGGTGTATATCACCTGGATGAGTGGTGTATATCACCGGGATGAGTGGTGTATATCACCGGGATGAGTGGTGTATATCACCGGGATGAGTGGTGTATATCACCTGGATGAGTGGTGTATATCACCGGGATGAGTGGTGTATATCACCGGGATGAGTGGTGTATATCACCGGGATGAGTGGTGTATATCACCGGGATGAGTGGTGTATATCACCTGGAGGAGTGGTGTATATCACCTGGAGGAGTGGTGCATATCACCTGGAGGAGTGGTGTATATCACCGGGATGAGTGGTGTATATCACCTGGAGGAGTGGTGTATATCACCTGGATGAGTGGTGTATATCACCTGGAGGAGTGGTGTATATCACCTGGATGAGTGGTGTATATCACCGGGATGAGTGGTGTATATCACCTGGAGGAGTGGTGTATATCACCTGGAGGAGTGGTGTATATCACCTGGATGAGTGGTGTATATCACCTGGAGGAGTGGTGTATATCACCGGGATGAGTGGTGTATATCACCTGGAGGAGTGTTGTATATCACCTGGATGAGTGTTGTATATCACCTGGAGGAGTGGTGTATATCTGCTGGAGGAGTGGTGTATATCACCTGGAGGAGTGGTGTATATCACCGGGATGAGTGGTGTATATCACCTGGATGAGTGGTGTATATCACCTGGAGGAGTGGTGTATATCACCTGGATGAGTGGTGTATATCACCTGGAGGAGTGTTGTATATCACCTGGAGGAGTGGTGTATATCACCTGGAGGAGTGGTGTATATCACCTGGAGGAGTGGTGTATATCACCGGGATGAGTGGTGTATATCACCTGGAGGAGTGGTGTATATCACCTGGATGAGTGGTGTATATCACCTGGAGGAGTGGTGTATATCACCGGGATGAGTGGTGTATATCACCGGGATGAGTGGTGTATATCACCTGGAGGAGTGGTGTATATCACCTGGAGGAGTGGTGTATATCACCGGGATGAGTGGTGTATATCACCTGGAGGAGTGGTGTATATCACCTGGATGAGTGGTGTATATCACCTGGAGGAGTGGTGTATATCACCTGGAGGAGTGGTGTATATCACCGGGATGAGAGGTGTATATCACCTGGATGAGTGGTGTATATCACCTGGAGGAGTGGTGTATATCACCTGGATGAGTGGTGTATATCACCTGGAGGAGTGGTGTATATCACCTGGAGGAGTGGTGTATATCACCTGGAGGAGTGGTGTATATCACCGGGATGAGTGGTGTATATCACCTGGAGGAGTGGTGTATATCACCTGGAGGAGTGGTGTATATCACCTGGTGGAGTGGTGTTGCAGCAACAAACATGCACTCAACATCGGTCAGATCAACGTTCTAATTGTGGACTCCTGAGTGGGTAAGACAAGGGCACAGACACACACCAATCGTCATTGATCGGTCAGCAGTAGAAAGAGTGAGCAACTTCATGTCCCTCTGTGTCAGCATCTCTGAGGATCTCCAGGGCCCAGCATAACGATGCAGTTACAAAGAATGCATGGCAACCATTATATTTCATTCGGAGTTTGATGAGATCATGGATATGACCAAAGACTCACAGATTTCTACATTTGTACCGTAAAAACTGTTCTAACTGGCTGCATATCGCTTGTTATGGTTGGTGGGGGAAGTGGTGAAGCTACTGCACAGGATCGAAATACTCTCAGCAATGCTGACAGTTCAGTCAGCTCCATCATGGGCAGTAGCCTCTGTAGCATCCAGGACATCGTCTTGGGGCGATGCTTCAAAACGGTGGCATCAATCATTAGGGATCTGCTTCACCAAGGTCTTCTTCTCTTCACCATCTCTTCTCGTTGGTATCACCAGGAAGATGGTACAGGAGATTGAGGGCAGACACTCAACTAGTCAGGAACCGTTTCCTTCCCTCTGCCATCCCATTTCGGAATTCACATGGAACACACGAACCTACTTCACTGAATTCATTTTTGAAATACTTATTTAATTTAACTTTTAGTAACAGATACTTATTGTAACACGGTTCTGTTTTCTATTATTAGAAGCTGTGTTGGCGAAACAACTTTTCTCACGCTTGCTTTCGAATCGTAACCCCTGATTCGGGAACTGTTTTTAACCTTGACATAAACAGTAGAGAATCTCAACCGTGCAGACAGGATAATGCAAGAACACAAATACCACGACCAACAGAAGTGTCTTGAAATAGAGTCCTATCGAAGGATTTCGGGCCAAAACGTCGTATGTTCACTCTTTTCCTAGATGCTGTCTGACCTGCTGAGTTTCTCCAACATTTTGTGTGTGATGCTCCGGAATCTGCAAATTTTCTCTTGTTTGCAAGTAACTTCTTCATCACTGATCCAAAACACGGGTAACGTGTCGGATGGAAATAAAGATCGGAAATAAATATCAGATGCTGAATTATTCTCACCTTAAGAATGTTCAGTTTCCGTGTGGGTAGATTCTAACTTTACAGCAGACAGTCAGGCGAGGGTCATTCAGTAGCTTCGGGGGAGGAGGGGAAGGGGGGTGGGGTGTTGCTAATCTGTGAAAACTCACAGCACGATTCTCTGTGTCCACAGGGCGAATTCCAACACACAGACATCCCTCAGAGCGGGGAGCGGCTTCTCTACTGAAACCAAACAAACCAGTTCGACTTTCCACACTCACCTTCAACTGTGAACAAAGCTAATTTAACACTGCATTTAAATATTTCTTGGGAAAAACAAAAAAACACCGATGATAGTTCACCAGTGTCTGCAATCTGAATGTCGACTTGTTAGAATTGCGATCAGACTTTAAGAGTTTTTACATATCTATTATAAATACACAATTTAATTAAATAAATATATCTGCGGCATTGTCCACTGCGACGATCCGAACGGCAACATCTTACAGTAGCTCTGTATTCCGGAAAGTTTTTCGTGTGTATGTGAGTGAGTGAGTGACAGGGAGTGAGAGGGGTGAGAGGGAGAAGAGGGACAGAGACTATTTCCCTGCCCCGTGGAGACATTTCGCATATCATTGTCGGTGCGAAAGGCTTTTCTGCAGCGACGAAAACAACTGGAGAAGGTTTGCAATTGAAGGTAATCGTTTCTTTTAATCCATTTGGTCAATAATTAATTCGTTAATTTGAAGATTTCAGATTCCCCTTCTCCCACTGAATTCCCTCCCGGTCCCGACAGAAGCCGAATCCCGTTGAAAACGTTCCCTGATTCTGGAGAATCGGAGATAACTTACTGTGATGTTGAAACCGGACCGAGTTCAGTGCGGTCCCAGGTGAACGGTGCTCACCGTGCACGCAGATTTCAGTCTGAGCCGCTGCACCCGAGATCATTTGGTTATACGAGTCAGTCGCTCATTACAAAAACACTTGCTCTCCTCCCACCCGCCCCTCCCCGTTGTGCTCTCCTCCCAATCCCACCGCCCGACTTCTTTTCCTCCCGCTCTCTCTTCCCCACCTACCCCTCGTTCTCTCCTCCCCCTCCCGCTCTCTCCTCATCCCATGCTCTCTCCTCCCCGCTAGACGCTCCTTCCTTCTTTCCCTACTCTCCCCTTCCTTCTTTCCCTACACCCTATCCCGCTCTCTCGCGCCTTCACCCCTCGTCTTCTCTTTCCTCTCCAGGTACGGCCTGTATCCCCTTCGCACCCCTTTTCTCTTTCCCCACTTTATATCCGCCCCTCCGGGTGGGGGGGGGGGTGAGAGGGAGGGGAAGAGTAGGGAGTGGGACGGCAGGGGTAAATAGTAGAGCAACTTTTGCAGGGCGATGCTGTGTAGCAGACGGATATGGAGGTACGGAGAGTGGTGTTGAGGGAAAGGAAGTGTTGAGAGAGGGGGATATGTTGAGAGAGGGGGTGTGTGCTGAGACAGGGGAGTGCGGAGAGAGGGGATGCGCAGGGAAGGGGGTGTGCGCGGGTAGAGAGGGTGGAGGGAGGGGGTGGGGTGTTGAGGGAGGGGGTGTGTGCTGAGAGGAGTTGTGCATGGGGAGGGAGGTGCTGAGAGGGGTGTGTAGAGAAAGGGTGGAGGGAGGGGGTGTGTTGAGAGAGGGGGTGTGCTTGGGGAGGGAGGTGCTGAGAGGAAGATGTTGAGATTTATTCCCAGGGTGAGGATTTTCACTTCAGGACATCACAGATGTTCTTCTTCAAAGAATGTCGTTTTCCGTCCTCTACCACTGATGCTGCTCTCACCCGAATCTCCTCCATTTCCTTCTGCCTTAACAGTGATGGTCTTCCTCTTGTCATAAACTACCACCCAGTCAGGTTCTGCATCAACACAACATTCTCCACAACTTCAGTCATCTCAAAAAAGGATCCTAACACTAACGCTAACTCACCTACACTTCCGCAGTGATCCGTCCCCACTAATCTGCCTCCTGGCACTTATCTCTGTAGGTGGCCAGAATGCTACACCTGCCAGACTTTCCAAGAGAGGCAACACTTCACCTGCAGATCTGTTGGACTGAAAGATTGTAAATGTCACTCCGCTCTTTAAGATGCGATGACCGTAAAAAAAAGGAAATTATAGGCCAGTTATCCTTATGTTAGTGGTTGGGAGCAGTTGGAGTCTATTATTAAGAATGAGGTTTCGGGGTACTTGGAGACAAATGATAAAATAAGTCAAAGTCATCATGGTTTTTGTGGAGAGAAATCTTGCCCGATAAACCTACTAGAGTTCTTTGAGGAAGTAACCAGCAGGGTGGACAAAGGGAAGAAGTGGATATACTTTGCTTACATTTTCAGAAGACATTTGGTAAGTTGCCACACATGAGGCTGCTTAAAAAGCTAAAATCCTGTGGCATTACTGGAATAGGGGAATGGTTGACAGGCAGAAGGCTGTCAGTGGGAATAAAAGGAGCCTTTTCTCATTGGCTGCCGGTGACTAGTGGTGATCCTCAGGGGTCAGTATTGGGACCACAGTTCTTCACATTATTTATCAGTGATTTAGATAATGGAATGTGGATGGCTTTGTGGCAAAGTTTGTGGATGATACGAAGATAGGTGGAGCAATAGGTAGTGCGGATGAAGCAATGACTCAGACAAATCGGAAGAATGGACAAAAAGTGTCAAAGGGAATACAGTGTTGGGAAATGTATGATAACACGTTCTGGGAGAAGGAACAATAGTGCAGACTATCATCTAGATGGGGAGAAGGCTCAAACATCACAAGTGCAGAAAAGATCATGAGTACGCGTGCAAGGTTAATTTCCTTGAAGGTTAATTTAAAGGTTGAGTCTGTAGTGAAGAAGGCAAATGCAATGATGTTCTTTATTTCAAAGGGAATAGAATATAAAAGCAAGGAGAAAATTCTGAGTACACCAATCTGAGTACAAAATTCTGAGACACTAATCGGGCCATACTTTCAGTATTGTCAACAGATTTGTGTCCAATATCTCAGAAACCATGTATTGTCCCATCATTGAGTGACCGCAGGAGGTTCATGAGGATGATTCCAGCCATGAAGAGGTTCACATATGAGGAGCATGTGGCAGCTTTGGGCCTGTACTGACTGGAATTACAGGAATGCTGGGGGATCTCATTGAAAGCACCGGCGAGTTTAGATGTGGAGAGAATGGTGGGCGTATCCAAACCTAGAGGACACAGCCTCAAAATTGAGGGGTAACTGTTTAGAAAAGATGAAAAATGATTTTTTTCTTTAGACAGAGAGTAGTGAATCTGTGGAATGCTCTGCCACAGACTGTAGAGGAGGCCAAGTTTGTGGGAATATTTAAGACAGAGGTTGATAGTCTCCTGATCGGTCAGGGCATCAAAGGATATGGTGAGAAGGCAGATGTATGGGGTTGAGTGGGATCAGGGGTCAGCCATGATGGAGTGGCGGAGCTGAATCGATAGGCTAAATTCTGCTCCAAGTCATATGGTCTGGTGAATGTCACAACCTGATTTTTTTATAAGAATCATGAAATAATTTTTTTAGAGACAACTGTAGATAATGTGAGTCTGAAAGAAAATGTTGTACAATTCTGGAAACTCACAGCAAGCAGGTAATTGATAACGTTGCAGTTTCGAGACCATTAGTACTGTTCTTTATATCAGTTTTCAGATTCACTGACCTTCCCTGCAGCAGAAATAGTTTAGCAGAGTACTAATGTGAATGCTTTCACATCGGAATGAGATTGAAATGTTGAACCGGTTGGGTTTCAATTTCGCAGAGTGACCATTCACTGGAATGTGGAATGCGCAAGGCCAGACAGCCGCTTACACCAGACCCTGGTGAAACTCCTGGTGTGGAATACAGAGACCAAAAACTGGAATCTCACCCTGGATTTGCTCAGTGATTTGTGATTAGCCACGTCTAACAACCTTTGGACTGTGGATGAATAAACAGTTAGTCTAAATATTCCGTCCAGTCACAGCAGCTCCCTCACTCATCCATACCTCCCCACTGTCGTTCTCTTTCATTGAAACAAAGAAAGTCAACAGAACAATGCAGGCCCTTCGGCCCACAAAGCTGAGTCGAACATGTCCTTACTTTGGAAATCACCTAGGTTTACACATAACCCCCTATTTTACTCAGCTCCATGTACCTATCTAGGAGCCTCTTAAAGGAATCTGTCATATCCACCTCCACCACCGTCACCAACAGCCCATTCCACGCACTCGCCACTCTCTGTACCTACTCCTGTCATCTCCTCTGCAGCTACTTCCAAGCACTAAAACTGTGCCCTCTCGTGTTAGCCATTTCTGCCCTGGGGAAAAAGCCTCTGACAATCCGCAGGATCAATGCCTCTCATCAGCTTGTACACCTCTATCAGACCACCTCTCATCCTCCGACGCTCCAAGGAGAAAAGGCAGAGTACACTCAAACTGTTTTCAAAACGCATGCTCCCCAGTCCAGGCAAAATCCTTGTAAATCTCCTCTCAGACCCTTCCTGTAGTGAGCCGATGCTTTCTTCTACATCTCTTTCCTCCAATCCCTGCACTTACCTCATTCTGTTCCCCACACATCACCCTCACTCATCCTTTCCCAACAACCCTCGTGCTCACTCCACACTCGAAACCACTTCTCCTGAAACCCGTTTCCCTCACCCCTCCCTCATTGATTACATTCTCACTCTCCATTTTGCCCCTCACTTTTAACCTTGCATCAACAAAATTAAAGGGGTATTTAGCATGCTTCCCTTAACATGGAATCATACACGTTTCATACACTGTGTAATGTCTTTGTATTAAAGAATTTCACATTTGTGAATGTCATGGAGTGATTTTTCTTGAAAGCATCGTGGAAAAAAATACTTTTAAAACAACTGCAGATATGTGAGTTTGAAGTAAAAAATAGTCAAATTCTGCAATCTCACAGCAACTAGGGCAGCAACTGTCATTGGTTACGTAGCTGGTTCAAGCCCATCCTTTAAGATAAATTACATATTCATTGGTTTATTGCTCTTCCCTGCAGAAGAAATAGTTAA